>NW_024718273.1:4579595-4594347 GCF_018991925.1 Homarus americanus | reverse complement strand
TGGACCATCATGACAAACTCTGTACTCAGTGACGCTGGACCATCATGACAAACTCTGCACTCAGTGACGCTGGACCACCATGACAAACTTTGTACTCAGTAATGCTGGACCATCATGACAAACTCTGTACTCAGTGACGCTAGACCATCATGAAAAACTCTGCACTCAGTGACGCTGGACCATCATGACAAACTCTGTACTCAGTAACGCCGGACCATAATGACAAACTTTGTACTCAGTGATGCTGGACCATCAAAACAAACTCTGTACTCAGTGACGCTGGACCATCATCTCAAACTCTGTACTCAGTGATGCCGGACATTCATGACAAACTCTGTACTCAGTGATGCTGGACCACCATGACAAACTCTGCACTCGGTGACGCTGGACCATCATGAAAAACTCTGTACTCGGTGATGCTGGACCATCATGACAGACTCTGTACTCAGTGACGCTGGACGACCATGACAAACTCTGTACTCAGTGACGCCGGACCGTGTTGACAAACTCTGTACTCAGTGACGCTGTACCATCATGACAAACTTTGTACTCAATGACGCCGGATCATCATGACAAACTTTGTACTCAGTGACGCTGGACCTCCATGACAAACTCTGCAATCAGTGACGCTGGACCATCTTGACAAACTCTGTACTCAGTGACGCTGGACCATCATGATAAACTCTGTACTCAGTGATGCTGGACCATCATGACAAACTCTGTACTCAGTGACGCTGGACCATCATGACAAACCCTGTACTCAGTGACACTGGACCTCCATGGCAAACTTTTGCATTTCAGTGACGCTGGACCATCATGACAAACTTTGTACTCAGTGACGCTGGACCATCGTGACAAACTTTGTACTCAGTGACGCTGCACCATCATGATAGACTCTGTACTCAGTGACGTTGGACCATCACTGACCAAACTGTGCTCAGTAACCTTCAGACCATCATGACAAACTCTGTACTCAGTGACGCTGTACCATCATGACAGACTCTATGCTCAGTGACGTTGGACCATCATGACCAAACTTTGTACTCAGTGACGCTGGACCATCATCACAAACTCTGTACTCAGTGACGCCGGACCATCATGACAAACTTTGTACTCAGTGACGCCGGACCATCATGACAGACTCTGTACTCAGTGACGCTGGACCATCATGACAAATTCTGTACTCAGTGACGCTGGACCATCTTGACAAACTCTGTACTCAGTGACACTCGACCATCATGACAAACTCTGTACTCAGTGACGCTTGACCACCTTGACAAACTCTGTAATCAGTGATGCTGGACCATCATGACAAACTCTGTACTCAGTGATGCTGGACAATCATGACAAACTCTGTACTCAGTGATGCTGGACCATCATGACAAATTCTGTACTCAGTAACACCGGACCATCATGACAAACTTTGTACTCAGTGACGCTGGACCACCATGACAAACTTTGTACTCAGTGATGCTGGACCATCATGACAAACTTTGTACTCAGTGACGCCGGACCATAATGACAAACTTTGTACTCAGTGAGGCTGGACCATCAAGACAAACTCTGTACTCAGTGACGCTGGACCATCATGACAAACTCTGCACTCAGTGACGCTGGACCATCATGACAAACTCTGTACTCAGTGACGCTGGCCCACCATTACAAACTCTGTACTCAGTGACGCCGGACCCATCATGACCAGACTCTGTACTCAGTGACGCTGGACCATCATGACAAATTCTATTCTCAGTGATACTGGACCGCCATGACAAACTCTGTACTCAATGACACCGGACCATCACTGACCAAACTTTGTACTCAGTGACGCTGGTTTCGCGACCAAACTTTTGTACTCCAGTGACTGGACCATCATGACAATCTTTGTACTCAGTGACGCTGGACCATCATGACAAACTCTGTACTCAGTGACGCCGGACCATCATGACAAACTTTGTACTCAGTGACGCTGGACCATCATGACAAACTCTGTACTTAGTGACGCCGGATCATCATGACAAATTCTGTACTCAGTGACGCCGGACCATAATGACAAACTTTGTACTCAGTGACGCTGGACCATCAAGTAAAACTCTCTACTCAGTGACGCTGGACCATCATGTTAAACTCTGCACTCAGTGATGCTGGACCATCATGACAAACTCTGTACTCAGTGACGCTGGACCATCATGACAAACTCTGTACTCAGTGACGCTGGACCATCATGATAAACTCTGTACTCAGTGATGCTGGACCATCATGACAAACTCTGTACACATTGACGCCGGACCATTATGACAAACTTTGTACTAAGTGATGCTGGACCTCCATGACAAACTTTGTACTCAGTAATGCTGGACCATCATGACAAACACTGCACTCAGTGACGCTGGACCATAATGACAAACTCTGCATGCAGTGACGCTGGACCATCTTGACAAACTCTGAACTCAGTGACGCTGGACCACCATGAAAAATTCTGTCCTCAATGACGCCGGACCATCATGACAAACTTTGTACTCAGTGACGCCGGACCATCATGACAATCTCTATACTCAGTGACGCTGGACCACCATGAAAACTTTGTACTCAGTGACACCGAACCATCATGACAATCTTTGTACTCAATGATGCTGGACCACCATGACAAACTTTGTACTCAGTGACGCTGGACCATCATGACAAACTTTGTACTCAGTGATGCTGGACCATCATGACAAACTTTGTACTCAGTGATGCTGGACCATCATGACAAACTTTGTGTACTTGCTCAGTGACGCTGGACCTCCATGACAAACTCTGCTCAGTGACGCTGGACCATCATATCATACTCTGTACTCCCAGTGACGCTGGACCATCATGACAAACTCTGTGCTCAGTGACACTGAACCATCATGACAAACTCTGCACTCAGTGACGCTGGACCATCATGACAAACTCCGTACTCAGTGACGCCGGACCATCATGACAAACTTTGTACTCAGTGACGCCGGACCATCATGACAGACTCTGTACTCAGTGACACTGGACCATCATGACAAATTCTGTACTCAGTGACACTGGACCATCTTGACAAACTCTGTGCTCAGTGACGCTGGACCATCATCACGAACTCTGTACTCAGTGACGCTTGACCACCATGACAAACTCTGTACTCAGTGATGCTGGACCATCCTGACAAACTCTGTACTCAGTGATGCTGGACAATCATGACAAACTCTGTACTCAGTGATGCTGGACCATCATGACAAACTCTGTACTCCGTGACGCTGGACCATCATGACAAACTTTGTACTCAGTGATGCTGGACCACCCTGACAAACTTTGTACTCAGTGACGCTGGACCATCATGACAAACTCTGTACTCAGTGACGCTGGACGATCATGACAAACTCTGTACTCAATGACGCTGGACAATCATGACAAACTTTGTACTCAGTGACGCTGGACCATCATGACAAACTCTGTACTCAGTGATCGCTGACCATCATGACAAACCCATACTCAGTGACGTTGACCATCATGACAAACTTGTACCCAGTGATGCTGACCACTATGACAAACTTGTACTCAGTGACGCTGGACCATCATGACAAATTCTTGAACTCGTGATGCTGGACCATCATGACAAACTATGTACTCAGTGACTCTGGACCACCATGACAAACTCTGTACCAGTGACGCTGGACCATCATGACAAACTCTGAACTCAGTGATGCTGGACCACTCATGACAAACTCTGTACTCAGTGACGCTGGACCATCATGAAAAACTCTGCACTCAGTGATGCTGGACTATCATGACAAACTCTGTACTCAATGACGCTGGACCATCATGACAAACTTTGTACTCAGTGACACTGAACCATCATGGTAAACTCTGCACTCAGTGACGCTGGACCATCATGACAAACTTTTATACTCAGTGACGCTGGACCATCATGACAATCTCTGTACTGAGTGACGCTGGACCATCATGACAAACTTTGTTCTCAGTGTCGCCGGACCATCATGACAAACTTTGTACTCAGTGACGCCGGACCATCATGACAAACATTGTACTCAGTGACGCTGGACCATCATGACAAACTCTGTACTCAGTGATGCTGGACCATTATGACAAACTCTGTACTCAGTGACACTGAACCATCATGGCAAACTCTGCACTCAGTGATGCTGGACCATCATGACAAACTTTTATACTCATGACGCTGGACCATCATGACAATCTTTGTACTCAGTGACGCTGGACCATCATGACAAACTCTGCACTCAGTGACACTGGACCATAATGACAAACACTGTACTCAGTGACGCTGGACCATCATGACAAACTCTGTACTCAGTGACGCCGGACAATCATGACAAACTTTGTACTCAGTAACGCTGGACCTCCATGACAAACTCTGTACTCAGTGATGCTGGACCATCATGACAAACTCTGTACTCAATGATGCTGGACCATCATGACATACTCTGTACTCAGTGACGCTAGACAACCATCATGACAAACTCTGTACTCAGTGACGCTGGACCATCATGACAAACTCTGCACTCAGTGACGCTGGACCACCATGACAAACTTTGTACTCAGTAATGCTGGACCATCATGACAAACTCTGTACTCAGTGACGCTAGACCATCATGAAAAACTCTGCACTCAGTGACGCTGGACCATCATGACAAACTCTGTACTCAGTAACGCCGGACCATAATGACAAACTTTGTACTCAGTGATGCTGGACCATCAAAACAAACTCTGTACTCAGTGACGCTGGACCATCATCTCAAACTCTGTACTCAGTGATGCCGGACATTCATGACAAACTCTGTACTCAGTGATGCTGGACCACCATGACAAACTCTGCACTCGGTGACGCTGGACCATCATGAAAAACTCTGTACTCGGTGATGCTGGACCATCATGACAGACTCTGTACTCAGTGACGCTGGACGACCATGACAAACTCTGTACTCAGTGACGCCGGACCGTGTTGACAAACTCTGTACTCAGTGACGCTGTACCATCATGACAAACTTTGTACTCAATGACGCTGGACCATCATGAAACAAACTTTGTACTCAGTGACGCTGGACCATCATCTCATCATGACAAACTCTGTACTCAGTGACGCTGGACCATCATGACAAACTCTGTACTCAGTGACGCTGGACCATCATGATAAACTCTGTACTCAGTGATGCTGGACCATCATGACAAACTCTGTACACATTGACGCCGGACCATTATGACAAACTTTGTACTAAGTGATGCTGGACCTCCATGACAAACTTTGTACTCAGTAATGCTGGACCATCATGACAAACACTGCACTCAGTGACGCTGGACCATAATGACAAACTCTGCATGCAGTGACGCTGGACCATCTTGACAAACTCTGAACTCAGTGACGCTGGACCACCATGAAAAATTCTGTCCTCAATGACGCCGGACCATCATGACAAACTTTGTACTCAGTGACGCCGGACCATCATGACAATCTCTATACTCAGTGACGCTGGACCACCATGAAAACTTTGTACTCAGTGACACCGAACCATCATGACAATCTTTGTACTCAATGATGCTGGACCACCATGACAAACTTTGTACTCAGTGACGCTGGACCATCATGACAAACTTTGTACTCAGTGATGCTGGACCATCATGACAAACTTTGTACTCAGTGATGCTGGACCATCATGACAAACTTTGTTCTCAGTGACGCTGGACAACCATGACAAAACTGTGCTCAGTGACGCCGGACCATCGTGACAAACTCTGTACTCAGTGACGCTGAACCATCATGACAAACTCTGTACTCAGTGGCGCTGGACCATCATGACAAACTCTGTACTCAGTGAAGCTGGACCATCATGACAAACTCTGTACTCAGTGACGCTGGACCATCATGACAAACTCTGTACTCAGTGACGCTGGACCATCATGACAAACTCTGTACTCAGTGACGCCTGACCATCATGACAATCTTTGTACTCAGTGACGCTGGACCTCCATGACAAATTTTGCACTCCGTGAGGCTGGGCCATCATGACAAACTTTGTACTCAGTGACGCTGGACCATCATGACAAATTCTGTACTGAGTGACGCCGTACCATCATGACAAACTTTGTACTCAGTGATACTGGACCATCTTGACAAATTCTGTACTCAGTGACGCTGGACCACCATGACAAACTCTGTACTCAGTGATGCAAGACCATCATCACAAACTTTGTACTCAGTGATACTGGACCACCATAACAAATTCTGTACTCAGTGACGCTGGACCACCATGACAAACTCTGTACTCAGTGATGCAAGACCATCATGACAAACTTTGTACTCAATGACGCTGGACCTCCATGACAAACTCTGCACTCAGTGATGCTGGACCACCATGACAAATTCTGTACTCAGTGCCGCTGGACCACCATGACAAACTCTGTACTCAGTGACGTCAGACCATCATGACAAACTTTGTACTCAGTGATACTGGACCACCATAACAAATTCTGTACTCAGTGACGCTGGACCACCATGACAAACTCTGTACTCAGTGATGCAAGACCATCATGACAAAATTTGTACTCAGTGACGCTGGACCATCATGACAAACTCTATACTCAGTGACGCTGGACCACCATGACATACTTTGTACTCAGTGACGCTGGACCATCATGACAATCTTTGTACTCAGTGATGCTGGACCATCATGACAAATTCTGTACTGAGTGACGCCGTACCATCATGACAAACTCTGTACTCAGCGACGCCGGACCATCATGACAAACTCTGTACTCAGTGATGCTGAACCATCATCACAAACTCTGTACTCAGTGGCACTGGACCATCATGACAAACACTGTACTCAGTGAAGATGGACCATCATGACAAACTCTGTACTCAGTGATGCTAGACCATCATGACAAACTCTGTACTCAGTGACGCTGGACCATCATGACAAACTCTGCACTCAGTGATGCTGGACCACCATGACAAACTTTGTACTCAGTGATGCTGGAACATCATGACAAACTCTGTACTCAGTGACGCTGCACCATCATGAGGAACTCTGTACTCAGTGACGCTGGACCATCATGACAAACTCTGCACTCAGTGACGCCGGACCATCATGACAAACTTTGTACTCAGTGACCCTGGACCATCAAGACAAACTCTGTGCTCAGTGAGGCTGGACCATCATCTCAAACTCTGCACGCAGTGTCGCTGGACCATCATGACAAACTCTGCACTCAGTGACACGGAACCATCATTACAAACTCTGTACTCAGTGACGCTGAACCTCCATAACAAACTTTGTACTCAGTGACGCTGGACCATCATGACAAACTCTGCACTCAGTGATGCTGGACCATCATGACAAACTCCTTACTCAGTGACGCTGGACCATCATGACAAACTCTGCACTCAGTGATGCTGGACCATCATGAGAATCTCTGTACTCAGTGACGCTGGACCACCATGACAACTCTGTACTCAGTGATGCTGGACCACCATGACAAACTCTGTACTCAGTGATACTGGACCACCATGACAAACTCTGTACTCAGTGAAGCCGGGCCATCATGACAAACTTTGTACTCAGTGATGCTGGACCACCATGACAAACTCTGTACTCAGTGAGCCGGACCATCATGACAAATTTGTACTCAGTGACGCCGGACCATCATGACAAACTCAATACTCAGTGACGCTTGACCACCATGACAAACTTTGTACTCAGTGACGCCGGACCATCATGACAATCTTTATACTCAGTGACGCTGGACCTCCATGACAAATTTTGCACTCAGTGAGGCTGGGCCATCATGACAAACTTTGTACTCAGTGACGCTGGACCATCATGACAAATTTTGTACTGAGTGACGCCGTACCATCATGACAAACTTTCAAATCAGTGACGCTGGACCGCCATGACAAACTCTGTACTTAGTGACGCTGGACCACAATGATAAACTCTGTTCTCAGCGACGCCGGACCATCATGACAAACTCTGTACTCAGTGATGGTGGACCATCATGACAACCTCTGTACTCAGTGATGCTGCACCATCATGACAAACTCTGTACTCAGTGACGCCGAACCATCATGACAAACTTTGTAGTCAGTGACGCTGGACCATCATGACAAACTCTGTACCCAGTGATGCTGGACCATCATGACATACTCTGTACTCAGTGACGCTAGACAATCATGACAAACTCTGCACTCATTGACGCCGGACCATCATGACAAACTCTGTACTCAGTGATGCTGGACCATCATGACAAACTCTGCACTCAGTGATGCTGGACCATCATGACAAACTCTGTACTCAGTGACGCTGGACCATCATGACAAATTCTGTACTCAGTGACGCTGGACCACCATGACAAACTCTGTACTCAGTGATGTCAGACCATCATGACAAACTTTGTACTCAGTGATACTGGACCACCATGACAAATTCTGTACTCAGTGATGCTGGACCACCATGACAAACTCTGTACTCAGTGATGCAAGATTATCATCACAAACTTTGTACTCAGTGATACTGGACCACCATGACAAATTCTGTACTCAGTGACGCTGGACCACCATGACAAACTCTGTACTCAGTGATGCAAGACCATCATGACAAACTTTGTACTCAGTGACGCTGGACCTCCATGACAAACTCTGCACTCAGTGATGCTGGACCACCATGACAAATTCTGTACTCAGTGACGCTGGACCACCATGACAAACTCTGTACTCAGTGACGTCAGCCCATCATGACAAACTTTGTACTCAGTGATACTTGACCACCATAACAAATTCTGTACTCAGTGACGCTGGACCACCATGACAAACTCTGTACTCAGTGATGCAAGACCATCATAACAAAATTTGTACTCAGTGACGCCGGACCATCATGACAAACTCTATACTCAGTGACGCTGTACCACCATGACATACTTTGTACTCAGTGACGCCGGACCATCATGACAATCTTTGTACTCAGTGACGCTGGACCATCATGACAAACTCTGCACTCAGTGACACTGGACCATAATGACAAACACTGTACTCAGTGACGCTGGACCATCATGACAAACTCTGTACTCAGTAACGCTGGACCTCCATGACAAACTCTGTACTCAGTGATGCTGGACCATCATGACAAACTCTGTACTCAATGATGCTGGACCATCATGACATACTCTGTACTCAGTGACGCTAGACAATCATGACAAACTCTGCACTCAGTGATGCTGGACCATCATGACAAACTCTGCACTCAGTGATGCTGGACCATCATGACAAACTCTGTACTTAGTGATGCTGGTCCATCATGACAAACTTTGTACTCAGTGATGCTGGACCATCATGACAAACTCTGCACTCAGTGATGCTGGATCATCATGACAAACTCTGCACTCAGTTACGCTGGACCATCATGACAAACTCTGTACTCAGTGATGCTGGACCACCATGAAAAACTCTGTACTCAGTGATGCTTTACCACCATGACAAACTCTGTACTCAGTGATGCAAGACCATCATGACACACTTTGTACTCAGTGACGCCGGACCATCATGACAAACTCTATACTCAGTGACGCTGGACCACCATGACAAACTTTGTACTCAGTGACGCCGGACCATCATGAAAATCTTTGTACTCAGTGACGCTGGACCACCATGACAAACTTTGCACTCAGAGACGCTGGACCATCATGACAAAGTTTGTACTCAGTGACGCTGGACCATCATGACAAATTATGTACTGAGTGACGCCGTACCATCATGACAAACTTTCTAATCAGTGACGCTGGACCGCCATGATAAACTCTGTACTCAGTGACGCTGGACCACCATGACAAACTCTGTTCTCAGTGACGCCGGACCATCATGACAAACTCTGTACTCAGTGATGCTTGACCATAGTGACAAACTCTGTACTCAGTGACGCTGGACCACCATGACAAACTCTGTACTCTGTGATGCTGGACCATCATGACAAACTCTGTAGTCAGTGATGCTGGACCATCATGACAAACTTTGTACTCAGTAATGCTGGACCATCATGACAAACTCTGTACTCAGTGACGCTGGACCATCATGAAAACCTCTGCACTCAGTGACGCTGGACCATCATGACAAACTCTGTACTCAGTGACGCCGGACCAAAATGACAAACTTTGTACTCGGTGACGCTGGACCATCAAGACAAACTGGCTCAGTGAGGCTAGACCATCATCTCAAACTCTGCAAGCAGTGACGCTGGACCATCATGACAAACTCTGCACTCAGTGACGCTGGACCATCATTACAAACTCTGTACTCAGTGACGCTGGACCTCCATAACAAACTTTGTACTCAGTGACGCTGGACAATCATGAAAACTCTGCACTCAGTGATGCTGGACCATCATGACAAACTCTGCACTCAGTGACGCTGGACCATCACGGACCATCATGACTCCAGTGCTGGACCATCATGAGAAACTCTGTACTCAGTGACGCTGGACCACCATGACAACTCTGTACTCAGTGATGCTGGACCACCATGACAAACTCTGTACTCAGTGATGCTGGACCACCATGACAAACTCTGTACTCAGTGAAGCCGGGCCATCATGACAAACTTTGTCCTCAGTGATGCTGGACCACCATGACAAATTCTGTACTCAGTGACGCTGGACCACCATGACAAACTCTGTACTCAGTGACGCCGGACCATCATGCCAATCTTTGTACTCGGTGACGCTGGACCTCCATGACAAATTTTGCACTCAGTGAGGCTGGACCATCATGACAAACTTTGTACTCAGTGACGCTGGACCATCATGACAAATTCTGTACTGAGTGACGCCGTACCATCATGACAAACTTTCAAATCAGTGACGCTGGACCGCCATGACAAACTCTGTACTCAGTGACGCTGGACCACAATGACAAACTCTGTTCTCAGTGACGTCGGACCATAATGACAAACTCTGTACTCAGTGATGGTGGACCATCATGACAAACTCTGTACTCAGTGACGCTGCACCATCATGACAAACTCTGTACTCAGTGACGCGGGACCATAATGACAAACTTTGTAATCAGTGACGCTGGACCATCATGACAAACTCTGTACTCAGTGACGTCAGACCATCATGACAAACTTTGTACTCAGTGACGCTGGACCATCATGACAAACTTTGTACTTAGTGACGTCACACCATCATGACAAACTTTGTACTCAGTGACGCTGGACCACCATGACATACTTTGTACTCAGTGATGCCGGACCATCATGATAATCTTTGTACTCAGTGACGCTGGACCACCATGACAAACTCTGTACTCAGTGACGTCAGACCATCATGACAAACATTGTACTCAGTGATGCTGGACAATCATTACAAACTTTGTACTCAGTGACGTCAGACCATCATGAGAAACTTTGTACTCAGTGATGCAAGATCATCATGACAAACTTTGTGCTCAGTGACGCCGGACCATCATGACAAACTCTATACTCAGTGACGCTGGACCACCATGACAAACTTTGTACTCAGTGACGCCAGACCATCATGACAATCTTTGTACTCAGTGACGCTGGACCACCATGACAAACTTTGCACTCAGTGACGTCTGGACCATCATGATAAACTATGTACTCAGTGATGCTGGACCATCATGACAAATTCTGTACTGAGTGACGCCGTACTATCATGACAAACTTTCTAATCAGTAAGGCTGGACCGCCATGACAAACTCTGTACTCAGTGAAGCCGGACCATCATGACAAACTCTGTACTCAGTGATGCTGGACCATCATGACAAACTCTGTACTCAGTGACGCTGGACCACCATGACAAAGTTTGTACTCAGTGACGCTGGACCATCATGACAAACTTTGTACTCAGTGATGCTGGACCATCATGAAAAACTCTGTACTCAGTGACGCCGGACCATCATGACAAAATCTTTACTCAGTGACGCCGGACCATAATGACAAACTTTGTACTCAGTGATGCAGGGCCATCATGACAAACTTTGTACTGAGTGACGCTGGACCATCATGACAAACTCTGCACTCAGTGATGCTGGACCATCATGACAACTCTGCACTCAGTGACGTCAGACCATCATGACAAACTTTGTACTCAGTGACGCTGGACCACCATGACAAATTCTCTACTCAGTGACGCTGGACCACCATGACAAACTCTGTACTCAGTGACGCCTGACCATCATGACAAACTCTCTACTCAGTGACGCTGGACCATCATGACAAACTCTGTACTCAGTGACGCCGGACCATCATGACAACTTTGTACTCAGTAACGCTGGACCTCCATGACAAACTCTGCACTCAGTGACGCTGGACCATCATGACAAACCCTGTACTCGCAGACGCTGGACCATCATGACAAACTCTGCACTCAATGACGTCAGACCATCATGACAAACTTTGTACTCAGTGACGCTGGACCACCATGACAAATTCTGTACTCAGTGACGCTGGACCACCATGACAAACTCTGTTCTCAGTGACGCCTGACCATCATGACAAACTCTCTACTTAGTGACGCTGGACCATCATGACAATCTCTGTACTCAGCGAAGCCGGACCATCATTAAAAACTTTGTACTCAGTAACGCTGGACCTCCATGACAAACTCTGCACTCAGTGACGCTGGACCATCATGACAAACCCTCTACTCGGTGACGCTGGACCATCATAACAAGCTATGTACTCAGTGACGCTAGACCATCATGACAAACTCTGCACTCAGTGACGCCTGACCATCATGACAAATTCGCACTCAGTGTTGCTGGGCAATCATGACAAACTTTGTACTCAGTGACGCCGGACCATCATGACAAACTTTGTACTAAGTGATGCTGGACCTCCAGCATAAACTTTGTATTCAGTGACGCTGGACCATCATGATAAACTCTGAACTCAGTGATGCCGGACCTTCATGACAACTCTGTACTCAGTGACACTGGATCATCATGACAAACACTGTACTCAGTGACGCTGGACCATCATGACAAACTCTGTACTCAGTGACACTGGACCATCATGACAAACCCTGTAGTCAGTGACACTGGACCATCATGACAAACTCTGTACTCAGTGACGCTGGACAATCATGACAAACTCTGCACTCAGTGACTCTGGACCATCATGACGAACTCTGTACTCAGTGACGCTGGACCATCATGACAAACTCTGCACTCAGTGACGTTGGACCACCATGACAAACTCTGACTCAGTGACGCTGACATACTCATGCACTCAGACAAACTTTGACTCAATGACGCTGGACCATCATGACAAACTCTGCACTCAGTGACGCTGGACCATTATGACAAACTTTGTACTCAGTAACGCTGGACCTCCATGACAAACTCTGCACTCAGTGACGCTGGACCATCTTGACAAACTCTGTACTCAGTGACGCTGGACCATCATGACAAACTCTGTACTCAGTGATGCTGGACTATCATGACAAACTCTGCACTCAGTGATGCTGGACAATCATGACAAACTCTGCACTCAGGGACACTGGACCATTATGACAAACTCTGTACTCAGTGACGCTGGACCATCATGACAAACTCTGCACTCAGTGATGCTGGACAATCATGACTAACTTTGTACTCAGTGACGCCGGACCATCATGACAAACTTTGTACTAAGTGACGCTGGACTTCCATGACAAACTTTGTACTCAGTGACGCTGGACCATCATGACAAACATTGCACTCAGTGACGCTGGACCATAATGACAAACTCTGCACTCAGTGACGCTGGATCACCATGACAAATTCTGTACTCAGTGATGCTGGACCAATATGACAAACTCTGTACTCAGTGACGCCGGACCATAATGACAAACTTTGTACTCAGGACGCTGGACCTCCACGACAAACTCTGCACTCAGTGATGCTGGACCATCATGACAAACTCAGTACTTAGTGATGCTGGACTATCATGACAAACTCTGCACTCACTGACGCTGGACCATCATGACAAACTCTATACTCAGTGACGCTCGACCATCATTACAAACTCTGCACTCAGTGATGCTGGACAATCATGACAAACTTTGTACTCAGTGACGCCAGACCATCATGACAAACTTTGTACTAAGTGACGCTGGACCTCCATGACAAACTTTGTACTCAGTCATGCTGGACCATCATGACAAAGACTGCACTCAGTGATGCTGGACCATAATGACAAACTTTGTACTCAGTGACGCTGGACCATCATGACAAACTTTGTACTCAGTGATGCTGGACCATCATGACAAATTCTGTACTGAGTGACGCTGGACCATCATGACAAACTCTGCACTCAGTGACGCTGGACCATCATGACAAACTCTGCACTCAGTGACGCTGGACCATCTTGACAAACCCTGTACTCAGTGAAGCTGGACCATCATGACAAATTCTGTACTCAGTGACGCTGGACAACCATGACAAACTCTGTACACAGTGACGCCGGACAATCATGACAAACTTTGTACTCAATGACGCCGGACCATCATGACAAACTTTGTACTCAGTGACGCTGGACCTCCATGACAAACTCTGCACTCAGTGACGCTGGACCATCTTGACAAACTCTGTACTCAGTTACACTGGACCATCATGACAAACTCTGTACTCAATGATGCTGGACTATCATGACAAACTCTGCACTCAGTGATGCTGGACCATCATGACAAACTCTATACTCAGTGACGCTGGACCA
>NW_024718273.1:4526460-4579495 GCF_018991925.1 Homarus americanus | reverse complement strand
TAAATTAACCAGGGTCTTAAATATGAATCATCGTTAGTAGAACCGTCGTTATCAGAGGCTTTCCTGTATATCTTGTTTTCTTAGGTCATTTCAGGGTGTTTAGGCCATAAAACAAAAAATATATAATTCCCAACGGGGGGAATAACATGTATATACAGTATAGTCTTCATTTACGCGGTCAATTGAACCCGTGGAGGTCCGCATAAAACGAGAAATGCGTTAACGAAATAACAACATATGGGATTAATTGAAATAGAGACTGAGCCGACCCCCAAACTACACTTTTTCCGACACAATACGTACGTTGTAGTAAAAATAACATCTTAATTTTATGATGGTATGCACACACAATAATATTAGGTTTTTTAACACTTACGTTAGTAGAAAAGATGGCTAGGCACACGGGGATGGGGGGTTGGTTCCGAGGCAGAGGGCAGATTGGCCCTCACCTGTATCACTTGTATCAATTGTATCACTATCCACCACAGAGGCTTGCAGGGCCTCTTTGTCAAACCCCTCAAAGTCCATATCCTCACTATCACTATCACTGACTTGGGCCGGCTGTGGTGGGTGGCGGGTGAAGAACTCAGTAATGTTTTGTTAACTGGGCGACCTTGTGCGCACCCTGCCCGCGCCGCTTCCCGCGTAAATGATGGAATGAACCGTGTAAATAAAAATTGTCGGTCTGGCAAGGTGCCGCGTAAATGACCAAACGTGTAAACCAAATCCACGTAAATCGAGAATATACTGTACACCAATTCCACCATTAACGTCCTTGTTAGGTTCCTGAAAACCACGACTTTAAGTGAAAACGATTTCACCATAGACACAATGATATAAATAGGGGTTATGTTCCTTGGGTACAATTCTGGTCAAAATTTTCCCACGACCTGCCACAAATGTTTCACGTTCAGCACTATCACCTTCTTCCTGTTTTAAAGTTTCAAATAAACTTAGAGCTTTTGCCTTTATGGAGAACAACGAACATGGAATGTTTTGTTGAAGTTAGTCCTTGATCCACATGTTCAGCATTCTTTCCATATTTTCTGTTATGAATTAACTTCTAATGTAACATTTTTCCTCTTCTTTCTGTGACCACAACCAATAGTGGTGCATAATTCACGTTTAACGCTCATTGTTCTAGGGCTCAAATATATTTATAATTGGATTTTAAATGAATGTTGGAAGAGCATCAACCAATTACTGAACAATAACAAATATTGACCCCCACGCTGGTCACTTACACAACCGGCCACAATGAGGCGCTGAGCACCTTCCTACCGAATTTTTAAAATTGTCATACATATTTTCTTTACTCATTTTCAATAACGTTATAACGAAATGACGTTGACTGAAACGGCGTTAATGGGGGAATTGTGTACAATAATGTGACCTTTTATGGGTTAATAATTAGTATTGTCTGTCATTATTGACATTTGTTTCTCCAGAAATGTTTATTTAATTTATTGCCAGCTACCCTCACTCAACAACTTTCTGAATTAATGTGAAGACAAAATTAGTGATGGGACAATGGGAGGAAATTCAGTGCTCATGAGAATATAATTTTGGAGACACAGTACCCATAATAAGTTGGTTTGGCAGGGCATTATTACAGAAGGCATGCAGTACTGTACAGTATACTGAACTAGTCTATAACATGCAGTACAGTGAACCCTCACTTTACGAGGTTAATTCAACCCACAGGGTACCGCGGAAAGTGAGAAACGCGTAAAGTGAATAACATAACATATGGGATTAAATGAAATAGAGACCGGCTGACCCCCAAACTCCACTTTTTCCGACACAATACCTATGTTCTAGTAAAAATAACATCTTAATTTTATGATGGTACATGCACACAATAAATACTTAAGAGAAATACAGTCACCAAGTTAATGTCCATTCAAATAATGTACTCAACTCCCTCCCCCTCTTCTCACACTACACTCGCTGGCTCTTCCCTCTCTGAGAAATTTTGGGGGGAAAACCACTAGATTTTAAGGTACAGTAATAAATAATACCTTAAACTAAAGTTAGGATAATATAATTGACATTGCTGGATTCCTTGTAAGACCAGGAATATTTTGAATATAAATGTCATATATTTTGCACAATAGATAACATATTTACTCAGAGTAAACATTATATCTAAAATTTTTATGTCTAATGCAAAATCTATGATGTTTATATTCAAAATGATCATCAAATTGTAAGAATTCCAGCAATGTAAATTATATTCTGGCCGGGTAATTTGTATGAATTTTATGAGCTAAAACAAATATCTTCAGTTAATAAAAAAAAAAATATTCTTCACACGTGCCAGATGGTCGGACGGTCCCTCCCACCCCCCCCATCAACCCTCCCTATTAGATAAATGTGTGGGAAAACCAGACTATTTACCTTTTTAGTAATAAATAATACCTCAGGCTAAAGTTAGGATAATATAATTGACATTGCTGGATTCCTTGTAAGACCAGGAATATTTTGAATATAAATGTCATATATTTTGCACAAAAGATAACATATTTACTCAGAGTAAACATTATATCGAAAATTTGTATGTCTAATGCAAAATCTATGATGTTTATATTCAAAATGATCATCAAATTGTAAGAATTCCAGCAATATAAATTATATTCTGGCCGGATAATTTGTATGAATTTTATGAGTTAAATAAAAAAATTATACCTCACCCGCGTAAAGGGGTACACGCACCGCGGAATGTGAGCATCCTGGGTTCTGGCAGGGCACCGCGTAAACGTGGAAACGCGGAATGTGGGACCGCGTAAAGTGAGGGTTGACTGTACACTGAACTAGTCTAAAACATGCAGTACACTGAACTAGTCTATAACATGCAGTATACTGAACTAGTCTATAACATGCAGTACACTGAACTAGTCTATAACATGCAGTATACTGAACTAGTCTATAACATGCAGTACACTGAACTAGTCTATAACATGCAGTACACTGAACTAGGCTATAACATGCAGTACACTGAACTAGTCTATAACATGCAGTACACTGAACTAGTCTATAACATGCAGTACACTGAACTAGTCTATAACATGCAGTAAAACTGAACTAGTCTATAACATGCAGTACACTGAACTAGTCTATAACATGCAGTACACTGAACTAGTCTATAACATGCAGTACACTGAACTAGTCTATAACATGCAGTACACTGAACTAGTCTATAACATGCAGTATACTGAACTAGTCTATAACATGCAGTACACTGAACTAGTCTATAACATGCAGTACACTGTACTATAACATACAGTACACTGAACTAATAACATGCAGTATACATGCAGTACACTAGTCTATAACATGCAGTACACTGAACTGGTCTATAACATGCAGTACACTGAACTAGTCTATAACATGCAGTACACTGAACTAGTCTATAACATGCAGTACACTGAACTAGTCTATAACATGCAGTACACTGAACTGGTCTATAACATGCAGTACACTGAACTGGTCTATAACATGCAGTACACTGAACTAGTCTATAACATGCAGTACACTGTACTAGTCTATAACATACAGTACACTGAACTAGTCTATAACATGCAGTACACTGAACTAGTCTATAACATACAGTACACTGAACTAGTCTATAACATGCAGTACACTGAAATGGTCTATAACATGCAGTACACTGAACTAGTCTATAACATGCAGTACACTGTACTAGTCTATAACATACAGTACACTGAACTAGTCTATAACATGCAGTACACTGAACTAGTCTATAACATGCAGTACACTGTACTAGTCTATAACATACAGTACACTGAACTGGTCTATAACATGCAGTACACTGAACTAGTCTATAACATGCAGTACACTGTACTAGTCTATAACATGCAGTACACTGAACTAGTCTATAACATGCAGTACACTGTACTGGTCTATAACATACAGTACACTGAACTGGTCTATAACATACAGTACACTGAACTGGTCTATAACATGCAGTACACTGAACTGGTCTATAACATGCAGTACACTGTACTAGTCTATAACATGCAGTACACTGAAATGGTCTATAACATGCAGTACACTGAACTAGTCTATAACATGCAGTACACTGAAATGGTCTATAACATGCAGTAAAACTGAACTAGTCTATAACATGCAGTACACTGAACTAGTCTATAACATGCAGTATACTGAACTAGTCTATAACATGCAGTACATTGAACTAGTCTATAACATGCAGTACACTGAAATGGTCTATAACATGCAGTACACTGAACTAGTCTATAACATGCAGTAAAACTGAACTAGTCTATAACATGCAGTATACTGAACTAGTCTATAACATGCAGTACACTGAACTAGTCTATAACATGCAGTACACTGAACTGGTCTATAACATGCAGTACACTGAACTGGTCTATAACATGCAGTACACTGAACTAGTCTATAACATGCAGTACACTGAACTAGTCTATAACATGCAGTACACTGAACTAGTCTATAACATGCAGTACACTGAACTGGTCTATAACATACAGTGCACTGAACTAGTCTATAACATGCAGTACACTGAACTGGTCTATAACATGCAGTACACTGTACTAGTCTATAACAAGCAGTACACTGAACTAGTCTATAACATACAGTACACTGAACTGGTCTATAACATGCAGTTCACTGTACTAGTCTATAACATGCAATACACTGAACTAGTCTATAACATGCAGTACACTGTACTAGTCTATAACATGCAATACACTGAACTAGTCTATAACATGCAGTACACTGAACTAGTCTATAACATGCAATACACTGAACTAGTCTATAACATACAGTGCACTGAATTGGTCTATAACATGCAGTACACTGAACTGGTCTATAACATGCAGTACACTGAACTAGTCTATAACATGCAGTACACTGTACTAGTCTATAACATGCAGTACACTGAACTGGTCTATAACATGCAGTATACTGAACTGCTCTATAACATGCAGTACACTGAACTAGTCTATAACATGCAGTACACTGTACTAGTCTATAACATGCAATACACTGAACTAGTCTATAACATGCAGTACACTGAACTAGTCTATAACATGCAGTACACTGAACTAGTCTATAACATGCAGTACACTGAACTGGTCTATAACATACAGTACACTGAACTGGTCTATAACATGCAGTACACTGAACTAGTGTATAACATGCAGTACACTGAACTAGTCTATAACATGCAGTACACTGAACTGGAGTATAACATGCAGTACACTGAACTAGTCTATAACATGTACACTGAACTAGTCTATAACATGCAGTACACTGAACTGGTCTATAACATGCAGTACACTGTACTAGTCTATAACATGCAGTACACTGAACTAGTCTATAACATACAGTGCACTGAACTGGTCTATAACATGCAGTACACTGAACTAGTCTATAACATGCAGTACACTGAACTGGTCTATAACATGCAGTACACTGAACTGGTCTATAACATACAGTACACTGAACTAGTCTATAACATGCAGTACACTGACTAGTCTATAACATACAGTGTGAACTGGTCTATAACATGCAGTACACTGAACTAGTCTATAACATGCAGTACACTGAACTGGTCTATAACATGCAGTACACTGAACTAGTCTATAACATGCAGTACACTGAACTAGTCTATATCATGCAGTACACTGAACTAGTCTATAACATACAGTGCACTGAACTAGTCTATATCATGCAGTACACTGAACTAGTCTATATCATGCAGTACACTGAACTAGTCTATAACATACAGTGCACTGAACTAGTCTATATCATGCAGTACACTGAACTAGTCTATAACATGCAGTACACCAGAATGGTCTTTAATATCAAACCTGAATTAATAATTTGCTTTGACAGTAGTATACTAACCTATAAAAGTGGGAAAGTGAAAAGTGAATAAAAGTCTGTTTCTCATTCATCGTTAATACTGTAATGATATGTTTTTCAAATATTCACTGTCACTGATTTTTTTATTATTTTATTATTTTTTATTTTATTATTATATTATCAAGGTTTGAATTCCTATTAATAAGCTTCTTTGATCCACCATATATTCAGTATTATTAGAACCATATCTGAGTGCTGATTCAACAGTATAGTGAAGATATGTAGCGACAAGTACAGTTCTCTCTTATCCCTGACTGATTCTCTTAAATGTGCTTTACAAATAAAAAACTCCTGAAAAATCATATGTCTATATTGTAACAAATAAAATTTTTCATATGCAACAGGTTCAAGTCAAAATCTATGGCCCATACAACAGGACAGTGTATGGCAACGAGGTATTGGTGACAATCGTCGACCCTTTCTCCCGCTGGATCATTGCCCAGGCCAGTCCTGAGGCAGGTGTGGAAGTCTGCTGTGCCAACTTTATCTTTGATGCATTCTGTCAGTTTGGATTTGCACAATGTCATGTAAGTCACTTAGAATTTTTGGCTATAATAGAATATATTTTCTCTAGAATTGATTCCTAAATGATCTTTAAAAAGTGAAGATTAAGTACTTGATAATCAAGATACAGGGTGGTGGTGGTTGTGGCTAGCTGATGCAGGGTGCTGATGCTGGATGGTTGTGGCTAGCTGATGCAGGGTGGTGGTGGTGGTGGTTGTGGCTAGCTGATGCAGGGTGGTGGTGGTGGTGGTTGTGGCTAGCTGATGCAGGGTGGTGGTGGTGGTGGTGGTTGTGGCTAGCTGATGCAGGGTGGTGGTGGTGGTGGTTGTGGCTAGCTGATGCAGGGTGGTGGTGGTGGTGGTTGTGGCTAGCTGATGCAGGGTGGTGGTGGTTGTGGTTAGCTGATGCAGGGTGGTGGTGGTCAGGTGACTAATGGCTGTGAGATTATGTGTGCATCTTTCAGTTTATTTTATGTTTACAGTATTTTCTTGTATTTCTTGTTATTTTTATTGAATCCTTAGTGTTTCGGTACAAAAAATAATTGTTGAATGTTATTGCTTCAAGAATAACACAAAGACAGATGATTAGTGGTCACATTACAGGTGGTTAACAAAGGTTGTGCCTGGCCTGGTATGCTTCTCTCAATAACTCTATTATTGTGTGTGAGTTGCTTTGAGAATCTTTAAGAAGTCTTGAGATGCGGCTGTGTACAGTTTTGCTTTAATTATATACTTATACAGTTCCAGATACCATTTGTGAATAGTCAAAATCACAAATGATAAATTTTCAAGTAATTGTACAGTATACTATAGAATTGTTATGGTGAATGCACAGATGTCTTTCTTTTTGTTTTCTGTTTTGAGGAATAGCTTGTCCTGTTAAGAGATGTATTTGGTCATTTCATCAGCTAGCAATACTGGACCAGTTAAATGCCTTTTTTCTTTTTTTTTTATAGGGATTAACCCACCCGGGCACAGGTCACTGACCCACATCAAGGCCTGGGGGCGAAAATGTAATAATAATAATAATAATAATAATAAATAATAATAATAATAATTCAAAGTAAATAAAATTTATATTAAAAAATTAAAATAAAATAATCATAATAATAAAAATAATAATAATACAGTCGGCCCTTAACATACACGGGGGTTAGGTAACAGAGATACCCGTGAATGTTAAAAATCTGTGTACTTTTGCTGGCCCCCCCCCAATAAACCCCTGGCCCCCCATGTCCTTATTTACCGTATATACCTGTGTGTAGTTTGAGTTTTTAAGACCTCTAAACTGGTAATAGTTTCGTTAGGTTCAAAGATATTTACCAGTAACTACCAGTAAACAATGGAAATGACGCACCAACACACCACCAGCTGTGAGTATCGGTACAGCAAGCCCAAAGTAGCCAAATGCATGGTATGGTAGCACCGGACGATGTAAAACATAAAGTATTCATTTTTTAAAGTTTATTTATAGATACAGTGACCCCTCGGTTAACGAACTCAATCCGTTCCAGAAGGTCGTTCGTTAACCGAAAAGTTCGTTAACCGAAACCATTGTTTCAATGGGTTTTTGGGTAATTGGTTCCAGCTCACCGAAAATTTCCTAAATTCAACAAAAATGGTAGAAAAGTTCACTTACTTTGAGGTGTGTATGTAGAAGGCTCCTGGATGATGATGATGATGGGAATTAGAATGGGGATGGAGGAGAAGGAAGAAGAGAAGGCATTGGGGTGGAAGAGAAGTCACCCCATGGCACCATTTCACCCATAAAATTTTAGTTCTCTTGGTGTATTTCAAGATTATTTTCTTTAAATCAACACTGCACTGCATTATATATTGTCAATATGTAAAATATATTTCAAAATGACCAATAATTTGCTTGGAAACACAGAAAAAAGCATTTAGTTGAAGAGAGTCTCAAGCAAGATGTTACCTCCACTGAAAACAGAGAGAGACTAACGCCTGTTTGCTGTGTTAAGAGGCTGGATGCTGCGCTTTAAACTAGTCACTTTACCTTCAATTATGTTCAATAATTGTTAAAATGACTAAAAAATTGAATATTAAACTTTTAAAATTATTGAATAGTATAAACTTCTTGATATTTACTAAAATAGTAAGGAATTTAAGCCCTAGAACCGATTAATGTATTGGCGGACTGATACTAAAGCTGGTTGCCCGGCCAGTGCAAGCGAAAACATGTTAAGGTCGGTTCGTAAGAAATTCGTTAACCGAATTTTTGTTCGTTAACCGAATTGAAGATCCTTATGGAAGGCAGTTCGTTAACCGAAATTTCGTTAACCGAGGTGTTTGTTAAACGAGGGGTCACTGTACTGTACATAAATTTTGTTCATTACATTTGAAACATCAATCTTTGTTAATTAAATTTGAAACAAAAGGAAACTACGATACCGTATTTTCATTAGAATATTACATCACAAGTATATTTTGCCTTAACTGTGACTGAATGAATATATTCTCAGAAATAAATATGGAAATGTAATATTTTGGCTGAAATGACATACATATTACAGTGGAAAGTGGGATAAAATCATGACAAAAACAATGACTTTCGCATTCTTTCGTTGTTCAAAAGAGTTTACCGCAATTGCTTTTCGAATGGTTTTCAGTTAAAAAACTGTTGTACTGTACTGTATTACAATAATATTCTATCCTATCATTAGCCTCATAACCCCACAACTGAAAACAATTCGAAAAGCGATTACAGTAACATCTTTTGAACGAAAGAAAGCGAAAGTCATTGCTTTCGTCACAATTTTATCCCACTTTCCACTGTAATATGTACGTCATTTCAGCAAAAATATAACATTTCCATATTCTCAGAAATAAATAGTAGTTTTGTTGAAACGTAATGTACAGTATTTAATATAAAAATGCAAAAAGAGCTATAAAAACAATTAATATTGTACGCCTGTAATGTACTGGCTGGCATCTCCACTCGTCCCCGTCCCTGCTCCCGCCTCCAGCGTCACCAGTCCTACCCGCTCTATCCCTCTGCCTCCACATCGTCACTACTGCCGACAACAAACACAAATGTTTTGTGAATAACTGCACCTCCACTTCCTATGTACAGTACTGAACTGTACTGTGCTGTGCATTTTTACAAACAATAAACATAGCGTGTGTGTAGAGACTTAGCTTTCTCACGGATAAGGATAGAGTCCACTGCTACACCTTTCCGGTGCCGGTCCTCTATCCACAGAAACAAGGCATTCTCCATCTTCACCATTGCCTTCTCCCTCACTTGGCTGACATGCTTAGCACTGCGTGGAGCACTGGCACTTACAGCATCACAGATATCTTTTTCCCTTTTCTTGATGGTACGTACCGTGCTTTCATTCACGTTGTACAGTCGCCCCACAGCAGCGAACGACATTCCCTCCCTTAACTTATTCAACAACTCCACCTTCTCCTGCAGAGTCATCACTTTCTTCTGGCGCTTAGGGGTGGCTCCAGCTGGTGCCTTTGATGCTCTTTTAGGGGCCATGGTAAATGTGGGTAGCAAGGGTAGCAACTACAATTCTGATGTTAACACAAGCATGGTTACAGCGAGACTGACTGAGTGACGGAGCGCGGAGTGGTGGGGTGGGGGTGACGACGCGCTATGCGTGTGTGTGTGTGTGTGTGAGGTTGCGGGAGTGGACGGTGTCCCGTGTTCGGTGCCGCGTGCGATTTGAATGGCGCGCGATTTGAATGTACTTCAATTACAGTGACCCCTCGTTTAACGAACGCCTCCGTTAACGAAATTTCGGTTAACGAACTGCATTCCATAAGGATCTTCAATTCGGTTAACGAACAAATATTTGGTTAACGAATTTCTTACGAACCGACCTCAACATGTTTTCGCTTGCACTGACCGGGCAACCAGCTTTAGTATCAGTCTGCCAATACATTAATCGGTTCTAGGGCTTAAATTCCTTACTATTTTAGTAAATATCAAGAAGTTTATACTATTCAATAATTTTAAAAGTTTAATACAGTGGCCCCTCCATTAACGAACTCAATCCGTTCCAGAAGGTCGTTCGTTAACCGAAACGTTCGTTAACCGAAACCATTGTTTCAATGGGTTTTTGGGTAATTGGTTCCAGCTCACCGAAAATTTCCTAACTTCAACAAAAATGGCGGAAAAATTTACTTACTTTGAGGTGTGTATGTAGAAGGCTCCTGGATGATGGTGATGATGTGCATTTGAAGTGGGAGGTGCAGGAGGAGAAGGGAGAAGAAAGGAAGTGGAGGTGGAGGAGAAGCATTTTACTGCTTCTTGGAAGGTGAGTCACCTTCCATGAAAATGTCAGGAACCTCTGGACTGACAGATTCTCCACCATGAACATCCTCTCTCCTTCTTGAAGTGGAAGGCTGAGGGCTAGCATCTTGTTCCCTCTGCCTTTTACTGAAGAAAGTGTCAATTGTGGTCTGTGGGGCACCTGTCCTCCTCACCATTAACTTATGTTTAAAGAAGGAGACCACTGAGTCCTCAACATGACACAAAGTTAGTTCAGTTTTTCCACTTCTGGGCGCTTTGAAGCCAGTTCCCTGAACTTCTCCCAGTGGTAAATCACATCTTTCAACTGTTTAGCTGACATATGGTCATCACTTTCAATTTCCTCCTCACCACTGTCAGCCTCTACCCGTAACATCTCATCCAGTTCCTTCAAGTCATCAGGAGTAAGTTCCTCCTCATGAGACATCACAAACTCTTCCACATCCTTCTCCTCCACTTCAAGGCCCAATGACTGACCAATGGACACAATCTCCTGGTCCAACTCTGTGTCATCCTCAAATCCCTCAAAATCATGGACTACTGATGGCCACAGTGCTTTCCATGAAGAATTGAGGGTTCTATTGGAGACTTCTTGCCATGATGACACAATCAATTTTACAGCCTCCAGGACGTTGAATTGTGTCTTCCAGAACTGTTTCAGTGTTAGTTCAGGATCAGCGGAAGTTGCCTGATGACACCTCCTAAACATTTTCTTCATGTACAACTTCTTGAAGTTGCTGATTACATTCTGGTCCATTGGCTGTATGAGTGATGTAGTGTTTGGAGGCAAAAACAACACTTTCACAAAGTCAAATTGATACTCCAAATTTCTGGCAAGGTCAGGGTCATGACCAGGAGCATTATCCTTGAGGAGAAGAGCCTTTAAAGGAAGTTTATTGGTGGTTAGGTAGCTCTTGACAGAGGGGCAAAACACATCAACAGCCCATTCATTAAAGAGCTGTATTGTCACCCATGCCTTACGGTTGGACTTCCAATAAACTCCAAGCATTGTTTTTACCACTTTCTGTTGCTTGAACACCCTGGGGTTTTCAGAGTGGTAGACAAGCATAGGCTTCAGTCGTAAATCCCCTGAAGCATTGGCACCAAGTAGTAGAGTGAGACGGTCTTTCATGGGTTTATGCCCAGGTAAAGAGGCTTCATCTTTGGTGATGAATGTTCTTTTGGGCATCTTTTTCCAGAACAGCCCAGTTTCGTCCACATTGAACACTTGCTGTGGAAGATAATTTTCTTCCATCAGTTTTTTAAATTCAACTAAAAACTTGCTGCCCCTTCTTTATCAGCACTAGCAGCTTCACCATGCCTAACAACACTTAAAATGTCACTTCTTTTCTTAAATTTTTCGAACCAGCCTTTGCTAGCCGGAAAATCTTCAAATTCTGTTCCTGAAGAACCAGGTTGATCTGCCTTTAAATGTTCATAAATCTCCCTGGCTCTTTCACAAATGAAATCACCAGAAACTGAATCACCTTTCATCTGTTTTTCCCTAATCCAGATGATAAGTAACCTCTCAGTTTCTACGATTAGGGATCTACTTTTAAACACACTTGTAGATTTGTCTCTCACGTTCACTTCCTTAAATTTGTCTTTTTGTGCAAGAATTGTCGACACAGTTGATGCCGACATGCCATATTCTTTGCATAGCGCATTTGATTTAATACCTTGTTCGTGTTTTTTTATTATTTCCTGCTTTATTTGGATTGAAATCGCTTTTCTTGATCTCTTAGGCCCCATGCTGGATTCAAACAATGGCAACACGTATTTTTCAAAGTTAAACTAGCTGTAAATAAAGTATATTTTCTTTAAAATAACACTGCACTGCACTATATATTGTCAATATGTAAAATAATTTTCAAAATGACCAATAATTTGCTTGGAAACACAGAAAAAATGCATTTAGTTGAAGAGAGTCTCAAGCAAGATGTTACCTCCACTGAAAACAGAGAGAGACTGACGCCTGTTTGCTGTGTTAAGAGGCTGGATGCCGCGCATTAAACTAGTCACTTTACCTTCAATTATGTTCAATAATTGTTTAAATGACTAAAAAATTGAATATTAAACTTTTAAAATTATTGAATAGTATAAACTTCTTGATATTCACTAAAATAGTAAGGAATTTAAGCCCTAGAACCGATTAATGTATTGGCGGACTGATACTAAAGCTGGTTGCCCGGTCAGTGCAAGCGAAAACATGTTGAGGTCGGTTCGTAAGAAGTTCGTTAAGCGAAATTTTTTTCGTTAACCGAATTGAAGATCCTTATGGAAGGCAGTTCGTTAATCGAAATTACGTTAACCGAGGTGTTCGTTAAACGAGGGGTCACTGTATTCAATTTTTTAGTCATTTTAACAATTATTGAACATAATTGAAGGTAAAGTGACTAGTTTGTCTAGCATCTTAACACAGCAAAAATGTTTTCAGTGAACATCTTGAACTTGCTTTTTTCTGTGTTTCAAGCAAATATTTTAGACAACTAATGCAATGCAGTGTGAAAAATAATCTTGAATTATACCAAGAGAGCTAAAATTTTATGGGTGAAATGGCACCATGGGGTGACTTCTCTTCCACCACAATGCCTTCTCTTCTTCCTTCTCCTCCACCCCCATTCTAAATCCCATTATCATCATCCAGGAACCTTCTACATACACACCTCAAAGTAAGTGAACGTTTCTACCATTTTTGTTGAATTTAAGAAATTTTCAGTGAGCTGGAACCAATTACCCAAAAACCCATTGAAACAATGTTTTCGGTTAATGAACTTTTCGGTTAACGAACGACCTTCTGGAACGGATTGAGTTCGTTAACTGAGGGGTCACTGTACTCCAATGTACAGAATATTCCTCCGGCGGGGCAATCCGCGTATTTGCGAATCCTTGTATGCTAAACCCACGTATGTTAAGGGCCGACTGTAATAATAATAACTCTGTAATAATAATAATAATAATAATAATAATAATAATAATAATAATAATAATAATAATAATAATAATAATAATAATAAAAATAAATAACCATAAATAAAAAAATGAGAAAAAGATCAAAAGTGAGAAACAATACTGCTCCTCCCCGACTTATGATGGGGTTAGGGACCCAAATCCAGGTCCTAAATCGAATTGGTTGTAAGTTGAAAATACTTAAATAATACATAGAAAATCTAAATTGGGTGTCTCTTTTTCTTTAAAGCACCAGAAAACTCTCACTTTTAAGCTTGCCAGCCATTTTAAAGTGAATTATAAACAAAAATTTTCTCAGTACACAGCCTAATCACTCACGTTGAGACTCGAAAATACGTAATTTGAAAAAATTTTGGTACGACTGAGGCGATCGTATGTCCGGGTGGTCGTAGGTCGAGTAGGTCATAAATCGAGGAGTAGCTGTATACAGTACGTATGTTGTATTGTCAATAGTATGAGAAACAATTGAGACGCTGTGTAAATGAGGCAGAAAGTCAGATCAGCAACCTGGGACTTGGTCACAATTTTCATGATACCATATAGCAGCAGGGTCCACCATTAGACAGTACATTATGCTTCCAATATCTTCCCAGGCGGTAGTACCTCCCTGTTTGGTAGCTGCCTTATGACAAATCTCATGTTTAGAAATATTTTTCTTTACAGGTTGTTGGCATGAGTTCTGAAATGTTTGAGCAGATGCAGGCATGTTACAAAGAAAAATTTGATAGAGCTCAAGATGTTCTCCGAAGTTTGGTGCCCTTCGACTCAGAGGATGCCCAGCAGAGTTTTCTCTTTACTCTTCAAGAAGAATCCCGAGAATGTTTTTGGGCAGGTAAAAACCTCGGGAATGTACAGTCAACCAAAGATGCACTGACCCCACCCTGGGTCTTGTGCTTGCAATTTTACCTGGCAATACTTGGTAAAGTAAGCCTGTTTGTAAAGGTGATTGTGATTGGTGGATCTATTTTTGGCTGTATCACTGTCTGGATAAATATTAAACACACCAAGGGTAGAATTTTTTAATATTAAACTTTTCATCATTATTTTAGAACATGAGAAGTTTCCATTTTTTTTAAATTTGCTTAAATAACGAAGAAAATTATATTAATAAATTGGCAGCTCAACTACAACCAGAGCTGTCACAAGACTTTCTCATCACATTTCCTTCATTATTGAAGCAAATAAACGAACATTTGGAAACTTCTCAGGGGGGTGGGGGTGGTGGTCATGGCTGTGGGGTCAGCACCCAAGACACCCCTGACACCATTGGCTGGGACTGAATTTAAAAGCAAATGTCACTGATAAGTTGTGATGACACATTTATGTAAACACACTGTGCCTTTGAATGTTACAGGTCATTTACATTGGATTTCAAGCATCAACCATTAGTACCAACCAAGTTACTCCAACATATTGATAGGAGGGAAGGTATATTGAGTTGCCAAGCAGCGGACTGTCATATACTAATGGGATTCTGTGATCTTAAATATATTCTTTGTATTGCTGTTGTCACCGTTTGCATGGGTTAGCTGATGGCAGCTCTCTCTCTCTCTCTCTCTCTCTCTCTCATACATTCCATTTTGATTGTACTGTACGTATTAGCCAATTCAGTCATTAGTAACACATCTACATCACCTGGTGGTTTCAGATTTTCTGCAAGTACGTGTATCTTAGATCATCCAGCCGCCTTTCTGTTTTTCATTTTCTTGTTTGCTTTCTCCACCCACCCTTTCAATCCTTGGGCATGTCCTTTACTGATTTTATTTCCCCTAGGCTGCTCTTGTACTCCTCACTCAGTATGTTCTTGAGTCATCCTTGATTTCTTCGTTATCGACAACCATGTTACCTGGTTAGTTCTCCCACAGTGGTCACTAACATTGATAAAACTATTCTTTCTACTTGTTCTGCAGCTTTATCAGCCTCAAATCATATTAGTTTTTGTAAGTTTGTAAGAAAAATTATTGCCACTACACCTCTGATTGACTGAACTTGTTTGTCTTAACTTCAGGTGAAATGTTGGATCATTTTTGTACTGAGAATGCAACAACGTGGGATCAAGAAATTAGCCGTTATCTCTTCCAGTTTCGCACCATGTCAACCTCCATTGGTGGAGTCACCCCCTTCAGTATCATGTTTGCTCGTAATCCAACAGGTAGTGTTTTCAGGTTCTTGTCTGAGTGATTTTAAACAGTTATATTATAATATACAGTATACAGCTACTTCTCGACTTACGACCTACTCGACTTACGACCTCCTGGACATACGACCGCCTCAAAAAATTTTAAAATTACGTATTTTTTAGTCCCGACATCAGTGATTGCGCTGTGTACTGACAAAATTTTTGTTTGTAATTCCCTCTAAAATGGCTGGCAAGCTTAAAAGTGAGAGTTTTGTGGTGCTGAGAAGAAAAAGAGACACCCATTTTAGATTTTCTATGTATTATTTTCGCATTTTTGACTTACGACCAATTCAACTTACGACCTGGATTTGGGTCCCTAATCCCGTCGTAAGTATGGGACTGCCTGTATTAGGCTAGTTGAAAATTTGATAGTTACAGTAAAACCTCTCAAGTTCAGTAATCAACACTTCACAGAATGGCTCGGATCGCTTGAACTTCACTTATGAATTAGGCGACATCATTTATTACCCAAAATTGGTATAAGTTGCATTTATGCAACAAAATTAGATAATAGCAAGTAATTTTTTATTATTATTAAGTAGTTTTTCTGGTATAGTTCTTGTTATGTGAATTATGTGTACAGTTTCCTGTTTTTAATACCGTCTCGGTGAAAAAAGTGTGATGTAAGTTTGAAAGATGTAGGCATAGGACTGGATATTTCAAAGACAAAATTGTACACAGACAAAACTTTGGTAAAACTTAATTCATACAGTATATCTTCTATTAACTATGTGATATATACAATTACAGGTGTACAGGGAGTTCTTCTATAACGGGTGTTTTGACAACGTGAATTGGCTCTAACGCGATTGATGAACAGAGGAACAATATTTGTAAAACGCGAACGCCTTTGCTCTAACGCGATTCCACTCGAACGGTTGTTGTGGCTTGGCACGGGGTTATGCAGTATTTACAGTTCACGTTCGACATCACATGTTCAATTGATCTATGTGTTTTGCTTGTGAACAATTGCAGAAATAATTTACCGTATATCTCGGCCTATAAGAAGGAATTTGAACCATAAAAAAATTAGCCCAAAGTTAGGGGGTCGTCTTAGGCACCAGATATAAAATTCTTACCTCTTAAATATTGCGGTTTAGCGTGTCAAGAGTGGTGATGGAAACATCGTAAACCACTCAAGGTTCTACCACTAATTATTTTATACTGAAACTTACGTTTGGGAAGCTGGATTAAAATGATGATTACCGGTATATTAAAATAATAAAAATGTACTATAAACCTGTCTAACATACCGTAAAAGAACAATATACCCCGGTAATAAACACAGCTGCTATCATCACCCCCCACCCATTTGCCAGTGATAAGAAAGGGAAAGTGACCTTGACTGTGACCGCCTGTGGCTATTTTTAGCCGTCCTTGTGTTTGGAGGTGGTCAGTAATGCATATCTGTATATTTACTGATCATAATACAGTGGGGTATGCTATAACGAATCTAATTGGTTCTAGAACCTTGTTCGTTATAGCATTCGTTCGTTATAGGATTCGTTCGTTCCAGGCCCCCAAATACAACCACTTAACACTGAAAAATATAATATAAAATTGTAAAAATTGTAAAAAAGTGCATACATATGCATCTAAACCCCTGAAATAAAGAATATCATTAATACTTGTAATAAAAATCAATAAATAAGGGAAAAAAACAATTTAAATAATGTTCGTTGTAGGAGTTTCGTTCGTTATAGCATTCTCAATTTTATAGGTAAAACCGTTTGTTATAGGAATATTCGTAGTAGGATCCGTTCGTTATAGCATACCCCACTGTACTTATCTCCTATAAATAATTCATTTAAAATTAATTTTTTTACAAAGAATATTCAGTAAATGACTGAGTTAATTCTTCAAACTACCGACAGTGGTAAATTTAGGATATAAATGATGAACAGAAGTCACGTCATGGATTCGGAGTTTGGTCCTATATGATCACCATAAATGTCTGGTCAACTTCACCTACCAGGTATAATGGTAGCCTCCCATTTTTGCGAAACAAGTATATAAATTAAAGAAAATACTTGCAGTGTGTTTAATATATTACAATATATTATAAATAAATAAATAAACAAATAAATCGGCAAATCTATTTCAAGTAAATGGAAATATTTTACTCACACCGACATTAGTTCCAGTTAAATAACTGACGCTTAAGTGAGTCACTAGTGTACACCAGCAGGTAAAATTTGATGCCAATACTTGAAGTGAATTGGCATTATTTTAAATAACCAACCATAAATAAATGCAAAAAGGAAAAAAGATCAAAGGTGAGAAAAATTATAATGTATGTATGTTGTGTTGTCAAAGGAAGAGAAACAATTGAAACTGCAGTTGTGTGTAAATGAGGCAGAAAGATAGATCAGCAACCTAAGACTTGGTCACAATTTTCGTGATGCCATATGGAAGTAGGATCTACCATTAGACAATACTGTACATTATGCTTCCAATATCTTCCCAGGCAGTAGTATCTCCCTGTTTGGTTGCTGCCTACTACCTATGCACAAATTTTAGTAATATTACTTTGATACAACATGATAAATTAGACAAACAATGAAAATAAACAAACAAAAGTTATTTACCAAGACCTTCTCTCTGAGAACAGAGGGTAATAGATGGAGAGGAGATAAGAAGGCTATTTATAGCCCGTCTTTGTGTAGGAAGTCGACCACACTATAAATAATTCATTTAAAATTTATATTTTTTACATAGAATATTCAGTACATGACTACGATTATAAAATAGGCCGAGATATACGGTATGTAATATTTATGTGCGTGTGATGTAAACAGAGTGCTTGGCCTCTCTCTCTCTCTGTATGGATGAAATTCGTGGTTTACAGTGAGTGATACGATTGTCGTAACATTACTAGGCTGAAGGCGCCTGAATACTACTTAAACACATCAAAATTATGTTAATTGATCACTGTATAATAAATTCATTCACTCATAATTTAAAATTCCCTTATCATCCTGTGTTATATACAGAAATACTTGAGTCCCTGAGCGAGTACACAAAAAGAAAACGGAGGACTAAGACATCCTGAAGTGGATAGAGAACAGACATCTCTACTGGGGGACTCAAACGTTTCCCATGTTTTGTGGGCGCTGTAGCATAATATGAATAATATGTAAATTACAATTTACCTATATATATATTGTATGTAAATTGTAAAAATTTAAATAAAAGAGAAAAACTAAATACGTAGCGTTTAAAGTGTACAGTGTGGTGGCTTGGCGCGGGGTTATGCAGTGTTTACAGTTCACGTTCGACATCACGTTCAATTGATTTATGTGTTTTGTTTGTGAACAATTGCATAAATAATTTATGTATTATTTATGTATATAGTATACCTGTACAGTATATGTAAATTGTAAAATTTTAAATAAGAGAGAAAAACAAAATACATAACGTTTTAGACCTGCGCTCTCTGTTTACTCCACACGTTCAGTTTGAAACACGAAACACGTGTGAAGTTTTTAAGCGTCCTTAGTGAATTCTGATTACTGTTTCTCCAATTTTGTGACTATGGAAAAGAAGAATATGGGAAGCGTTCTGGTGATCGCATTTCCAGTGGTGATCGTGAAAGAAAGGCTATAACACTTGAAGAAAAGCTTGATGTTTCATGACTCCTCAACATCACCCTTCTCCCCCATCAAGTTATATTCATATTTTTTCAAGGTAAAGTATAACATTTACTGTATGATTTCATTATTAGATATGAATGTAACATTTATTTAGACTGCTATCCTTTGTGTTAGGCTAACTACGAATTTTTTTTTCGATTTGGAGTAATCTGCACCTAACCCTATTTTCTCCATAAGCCCTGTTATTTCTATTACGCGAATTTCTATAACACGATGTTTGACAAGAACACAACTATCGCGTTATAGCAGAACTACCCGTACCCTGAAAACCAACGTCCCGTTGACCGCTGATTTGCATAACCTACGATTACATGTAGGGGAAATACCCCACAAGTTCCGTTGATACCCCCAAGATCCGATGAGCGGCAGAGGAGTGGCAGAGCTGTTTTGAATTTGGCAGGCGGTGGCATACCGGTAGTGCGAATTCTTGCCACCAGAGGGCTCTTCACACTGCCCTGACTCATTCCTGCCGTCTTTGCTCTTGTTTACATTTACTATGTGTTTTTTTTTCCAACTCAATGTGTTACTCAACCATGTCTAAATGCCCCAGTGATAGTTCCTCTTGTGCTGGAAAACTAGATGTGGTGTAATAAGGCGTAATAAAGCATAATAAGGTTTAATAAGAGTGGTGATGGACCAGCGAAGAGTGGTAGAGACTTGAACCTGCCACCCTAGACTGTCTCTACCATCCTGAACACAGGCAAATAATAGTCTCAATTTATTCTTTACAGTGCATATTTAAGGCTTATTATGCTTGCTTTATATGTCTGCTTTATTTTCTTGCCTGACATTGTGCACTACGGAGATATATCAAAGGTAGATGGGAGTGTTTTTTAGGGTGGCCGGTCCCTAACCCTCTGAATTTGTTTTGTTTTTCTGGGATTAATTGCTTCGATAACTGTTGATTCACTAACCAAAGACTTTTCCCAGTCCTTAAATGCATCTGCTATCGGGGTACACCTGTACAGTATTATAAACAGAGTTGTAAAAAGTACTGGACATTGTTACTTAAGTAAAAGTATTGCTACATTGGCAAAATGTTACTAAAGTAGAAGTAAAAGTATCCAAAGTTCAATGTACTCAAGTACAGGTAGATATAAAAAAGTATATCATTCATAAAGTACTCAAGTACTGAACGTAAAAATTAACAAAAACTTATTATTTTCTCAAATATTAAAATAAATCCACGATAAAAAAAATAGTTAACTAAAGATAACATTGAAACAGACAGCATTACACATATTTATTTGCAAATCTTTCTATGAGATTAATCAATAACTGATTCTCAAATTATGGCTGTCTTATTGGGAGATTTTAGGCCTAAATATAAGCCCAGCATGACTAAACAGACACTCACAAGCAGCAGATGCAGGTAGTGGGGTGTTAAGCTTGAGAGATAAGTCACATAATGTTGTGAAAGATCTCAATAGCTCCATTCCATCCCCTGGGCATGCCAAGTAGCTATCAAGCTCCTTCAGTTAAGGAGTTTATGGATAAAAGAAGATAAAAAAGTCATCTTCATCAGAGGAGCTGCTGTTAAAGTTCTTTGAAAATGCAGTTTGGGGGTTTTCATGGTCTAATTCTTTGCTCAGAATTTTGAAAATCAATCTTTGTGCATGTTTAACCCCATGTTTCCCCTGGTGTTCATAGCTCTCTCCACTCGATTCAAGTAATAAAGAGATGTTGAGCTCATCTAAATAAATCACCATGTATATAATAATATAAATAAACCATTGGTTTAGTATCATTATTGTATTGTGGAAGTTACGTGAATGTTCCCGAGTTCTGAATCCCACAACTATCTAACTCCCAACTGTGATTGGTCCAGATGTGAAGAAATGCTTGTGATTGGTTAACTTTCTGTGATTGGATATTTAAAACTATTGTTTGGGGCATGTATTGAGTAACATTTTTAATTTTTTATTTTTTTTTTGCAATTATATTAGAGTAAAAGTATTAGAAAACCATACTTAAGTAAAAGAACTGAAAAATGTGAGCACTTTATAAAAAGTAAGTACTTACCCAAAATTGATATTTGAGTACAATACTCAAGTAAATTTACTTAGTTACTTCACAACTCTGATTATAAAATACCATTGGAAGATCTGTCAAATATAAATTACAGCATAGTCTGCATGTACGCGGTCAAGTGAACCCGTGGAGGTCCGCGTAAAACGAGAAACGCATAAACAAAATAACAGAACATATGGGATTGATTGAAATAGAGACTGGGCCGACCCCCAAACTCCACTTTTTCCGACACAATACGTACCTTGTAGTAAAAATAACATCTTAATTTTATGATGGTATGCACACACAATTAATATTTAAGAGAAATATCAATAATATTAGGTTTTTTAACACTTACGTTAGTAGAAAAGATGGGTTGGCACACGTGGATGGCGGCTGGTTCCGAGGCAGAGGGCAGATTAGTTGCCCTCCAGTGAATCACTTTCACTACTCGCAGAGGTTTGCAGGGCCTCCCAGACAAACCCCTGAAAGTCCATATCCTCACTGTCACTATCACTGACTTGGGCTGGCTGTGGTTGTGGTGGGTTGCGGGCGAAGAAGTTCTTAATACTACGTTGATGACTAGCATTGATGTTGTCGAGATAGATCTGGATATACGGCTCCATAACTTTCGTCAGATGGTTATTAGACGCTTCATACTGATGCTTGTCTGGGTCGTTGTCAAGGATGAGCTAATTTTCCCCCCAACTCGATGATTTCCTTCACATAATCATGGCTTGGTCCAAGTAATTCAAGGTTTTTCTCGGGTGGTGAGGGTCCAGCGGAAGCCATTGTGAGGGGAATAGCGGGCACAAGAGAGAACTGTATACGCGGACTGAGAACAATGAGACTGGCCCGGCTAGGTCAGCGACTTCTGGTGGCAGGGCACGTCATGTTACATTAGACCAATCACAGCTAGCGGCGGAGGGAATGCATGGCTGGTAAGGATGCGTGGCCCAATCACAGTCCGATACGTCATATGACATCGGCGATAACGTAAGCGCAACCTAATGCGCAGCCCTCACCGCGCCGCTTCCCGCGTTTGGTCAAGAATGGATTGCGTGAGTAAAAAATGGCGCGGCGCGTCTGGACCCCTCCAGCCGCTCACAAAGTAAATGATGAAATTTACTGCGTATATTAAAACATTTCATTCTGGCAAGGCACCGCGTAAATGACCAAACGCGTAAACAAAAACCGCGTAAATCCAGACTATACTGTACAGTTGGGGTGGTGTGGCAGCTTGGAGAGTTGTGGCCAACCAGTAATTGGCAAATTTGCCATATTTTATGATGGGACTAGAATTAATCTTATTTTTGTTTGATTCTAAACAGAATAATGAATGACTCAAATAATTAATGTACCTGGGACTAAATTCCTGAAAACCAGGGGTGTAGCCAGCCAACCGGGAGCCCTTTGACTAGGCACATTATCAAGCTTCTTCTCCCTCTCTACCAAAAATAAAAAAAGTAGTTTATATTTATAAGGTGCTGAGTGTAGGTAAATTAATAAAAAGAAACCAACAATGTCCTTTCAATATTTTTTATTGAAACAAAAATAAAATGCAAAAAATTTTCAAGTGTATATTGTGATGAACTTAAGTTTAGCCACTATTCAAAATCCATTCTTTGGGATTTATGGCTAGCAAACAAATCAATAATGCCATTAAAATTAAGTTTTCTTGCCAAACGAGCTTACACTGCCAAAACACCTAAACTGTTTAGTTGACTTTGACACATAGTTATCTCAGCACATTTTTTTTACTCTTCCTAGAGTACTGAAAGAGCATTCTCTCTCAGCAACTGTAACTGGAAGAGTGCAATGACAGCTGACCAAGCTCACGGTGCTCACCAATGCAGGGTTGCCAACTCTCAAGAGTGAACCATTACCAAATTCATAGAGATTTATTACGCTTTTTTTTGTACTGATTATTACCAGTTTATTTAGGTTTACAGAATGTTACAGATACAGGCTGTAGTATTACAGAGTTTTTTCAGATTTCTTATACAGTATTTATATAATATCTGGGGTACGGGAAAATTTATTTTTGGCTAATTTTTAATATATAATAGAGCCTAGTTTTGGCCCCTTAGTAGACATGGGCTTCGGGGAAACAGCCTTGCCCCTCACCCGACTATGCCCCTGCTGAAAACTAGTGACATAATTAGACAACAAAAACTAGTACATCTCCCAACACAACCTTTGAAATAGGAGTTTTCAAATGAGTCACAGTCACAGACAACCTCAGAGGAAGTGACCACTACCCTATTCTACTTTCCTTCCCATAAGTCCTCCTGACACCACGCGTTCCCCGTTGGCGGATCGACAAGGTGGACTGAGACTTGTGCAAGGAACTAGTGAAGGTAGACAGGAGTATTGAAGAACTTCCCTCAGTAGATGAAGTGGGTGAATACTTACCCAGCCTCCACCAGTGGGCTGGTCACTGCTCCATTCCTCGGACCTCTGGTCGTGTAGCTCACCGACCTGTTCCTTGGTGGTTAGAGAAGTGCAGACAGGCAGTTATTGAGCGGCGCAGAGCTTATGGTCGTTACTGGTGTTATAGAACTGAATTTTATCATGTGGAATACAAACGGGCCAGAGCCCAAGCTCATTGAGTTTTAAAGAATGCCGTTGCCTGTCTTTTTCTTTTATGTCTCCTCCCTAAATGAAAAAAATCCCTTGTCCCAGGTATGGAAACAAGTGCAGAAAATAGCAGGCAAGTTTTCATCTAATCCTCCCCCAGTTCTTAGGGCAGCTCAGTTATTGCCCCTCATGAAGGTGCGGAGCTTTTTGCCAGAGCATTTTCAGGTGTGTTTTCTATGACAGCTCGAGCCTCAGAGTCTAAGCGGGTGGGTAGAGTAGAGGAGTCATGGACCCTGGATTTTGGAATGGGACGTGACGAGATATACAACATCATGTTTTCAATGAAAGAAATGAGAACTGCCCTCTCACTCAATGGAGATACATCACCAGGGTCTGATGATATCCCATTTTCAATGCTCCGCCACCTTGAAGTTGAGGCACAGACCTTTCTATTGGGGCTATATAACAGGATCTAGCAATAGGGTGCCTTCCCGGCCTCATGGTAGGAGGCTACTGTCCTGCCTTTCAAGAAACTGGAAAAGAGGGTCTTCACCCTCTAGAATAATCCCCAAAGCTCTGACCTCCTGTATCTGCAAGCTGTTTGAAAACATGGTCAACTCACAGTTAGTATACTACCTGGGGAAGAATGCTCTTCTTTCGCCATATTAATCTGGCTTCCGGAAGATGCATTCAACAGCATATGCTCTTGTTCGTCTTGAGTCCTCGGTCTGTGAGGCTTTTGCTCGTCATAGCATCTAGTCTGCATTTTCTTTGACCTAGAGAAAGCATACGACACAGCTTAGAGATTTGGCATCCTTAAGGAGCTTCACAATTTTGGACTGTGGGAAATTTTACCATCAATAATAGGTCAGTTTTGGGGGCGTCACACTTTCAGGGTCCGTGTAACCACAGAAATATCAGCACCACATATTGAGGAGGATGGGGTTCCTCAGGGCAGTGTTTTGAGTGTGACCTGATTTGCCATCGCAATAAATGGGATAGCAGCTTTGGTTCAAGGTGGTATATCAATCTCATTGTATATAGACAACTTGGCCATTTGGTATGCAGCATCCCGCATGTCAATGGCTGAACATCGCATGGAACTTGAACTAGACAAGGTTTTGCATTGGACCACAGAGCATGGCTTCGGATTTTCTCCCTTGAAGACTGTTGCCATGCATTTCAGCCACCTCCGAGGTGTTCACTCAGATCCCGATCTACAGCTCTATGGTCGTCGTGTGAGATGTGTCACAGAGACCTGTGTCCTGGGCAATATCCTCGACAACCGGCTTACGTGGCAGCCACATATTCGTTACCTCAAAGAGTCTTGCCAGTGTGCTCTCAATTTATTGAGAGTCTTGGGGCACACATTGTGGAGTGCTGACCAAGGAACTCTGCTACACCTTTACCACATGCTAGTTGGACCCAAACTGGATTGTGGGTGCAAGGTGCATTCCTCATCCACTGAGACTAGACTCAATACACTGAACTCTTTTCATCACACTGGGGAGTGCCTGGCAAATGGTGCCTTCAGGTCTTTGCCAATCCTGAGTCTGCTAGGTGATGCTGATGAGCCACCCCTTGATCTTCGACGTCAGTATCTCCAAGTCCAGTGTTGGTTTCGCCTCCACCGCCTTCCACAGTCTGTAACCAACACTTGTGTAGTTGACGATGTCCCCACACTACACTCAGCACCCAGGCCTCCCATGACCTTTCAGCTTCAGGGTAAGGGAAGTTGTGAGAATTCTTTGTCTTCCTCCTGTTCAGATAAGCCCCAGGCAGTTCCATAGTGCTGCTCCATGGATCTTCCCTGAAGTTTGAGTCTGTCAGTAATTTAATGAAACGAAGGACTTAATCAGTCTCTGTGATGCTCATTCTCTTTATTTAGAGCATGCCTCCTCTCACAGAGGGACTATTCCTATACAGAGCCATCCCTAGGGTGTGGCAACCGGTGCGACCGCCCCGGGCCCCGCTGCCCTTACCTCACCCAACACCAGAATTAGTGACTGCGTTAAGCTGACCTCACCTTACCACCCAGAATCAGGAGACCACCTGAAGGATTAGTGACCAGCATAGTTAGGCATAGCATCTGCTGGCATGAGGTCAAAGGTACCACCCAGACCGAGAACAATGTCATTCTTTTCTGTTCTCTCTGTTGAAGAGGAGTGAAGACGTTGACAGCGGTTGCCTGTCAGTGTTGTCGAAACTCTGAATCTCCAGTTGTCCGTGATTATTGATTTAAAGTGACACCCACAATTAAGGACAATATTTTAATTTAAAGCGAATCTTTCCTATTTTGCGTGAGTCAATCCGGTGCATCATACTTAAAATTTTGCGCCTAATGTTTCTGTGGGCACGCTACACTGTCCAAAGGGCAAAGCTGTACTGTACATGTGCTAAATGATTACTTAAATTTTTGTCTAGTGCAAACCATCGCATGTTAATATTCAAATTTATCACTATCATATAAGAATTTCAGCAATGTAAAATATATTCTCCCAGGTCACTTCTGTGACATTTTATAAGCAAAAAACATAAACTCAAGCTAAAGGACAAATAAACAAATAAACACTTCAGTAGCAGTCACTTCCCTCCCTCCCATCTTTTAGGCTTAAAGTTTTTATCTTATATAATGTCACAGACGAAAGTTAAGAGAATATATTTTGCATTGCTGGAATCATTGCAAGACAGTGAATAATTTGAATATAAACGTCATATATTTTGCACAAGAGATAAAATTAATCACCTGTATCACACTTCAGTTGTGATTTAAGAGTTCTAGTGTATATGTATGACGTATATTGTGATTTAAGGGCGATTTAGGGGAATTTTAGGAGTGTTTCTGACTTTATGCATTTTTGGCTTTACTTTGTATATACTTTTCTGTGAGCTGGAACCACTTACCCAATATCCCATTGAAACAATGGTTTCGGTTAACGAAATTTTCGGTTAACGAATGACGTTCTGGAACAAATTGTGTTCGTTAACCGAGAGACCACTGTATATATATAAAGCTCGACCCCGACTTATGACGGGGTTAGGGACCCAAATCCAGGTCGTAAGTCCGACATGGTCGTAAGTCCGACATAGATAAAAAAAAATAATAATAATAATAAATCTATAATGAAATACATAGTACAGTGAAAGTAATAAATAATAAGGAATAGTTACAGTGTGACTGAGCACTTAACCTTTAATGTAGTCAGCTGAATGCACATGGGGCCCCCATAATTTTCTAATTATACATGGAGACTACATTAACTGGAAACGTTTCGGTATAGAAAATGCGTGTGTCATTTTGAAAAAAAGAAAATTCTGCGGCAGTCGTAAGTCCCGACGGTCGTAAGTCCACGTAGTCGTAAGTCGGGGTCTAGGTGTGTATATGTATATATATGTATATATGTATATGTATATATGTATGTGTATATATATATATATGTATGTGTATATATATATATGTATATATATATGTATGTATATATATATATATATATATATATATATATATATATATATATATATATATATATATATATATATATATATATATATATATATATATATATATATACACAGTCAACCCTCACATTACGCGGTCCCGCATTCCGCGGTTCACCGTTAACGCGGTGCCTTGCCTTGCCAGAACCTCACGTGCTCACATTACGCGGTACGTGAACCCCATTACGCGGAGAGTGTCCGGCGCGACGCTATTTTTAGATTCGCCCCACCCGCCACCCGCCCGCCTGCCTGCCTCTCCCTCCTCCTCCCTCCGCTTGGGCAAGCGGCGCGGTAAGGTTGCGCAGTGTGTGTCTTTGTTGCGTTATCACTGACGTCATATGACGTATCAGACCTGTGATTGGCCATGCATCCCTACCCCCCTCTGCTGCTAGCTGTAATTGGCTTAAAGTATTATGACGTGTCCACCCGGGGGAGGGAGGAGAGACGACGCTTGACCTAGCCGCGGCAGTTTCATCCCTCCAGGCCACTCCGTGTAAACGCGCATCCATTGTTCCGTAAAATGGCTTCCGCCGGACCACCACCCCCAGAGAAACCTTTCCTTACCTGGACCCAGCGGCACTAAACCAAAGAAGACACGACGTTCCTTAAGCTACGAGGTGAAGTATAGCATCATCCAAGAGTTGGAGAAAGGAACAAGGCAGGTTGATTTGGCGCGCCAGCATGGCGTGAACGAATCTACGATCCGGACTATAAAGAAGGATTCAGCCAAGATAAAGGAGCACATGAAGATCACAAAGTCTACAGGTGCTTCTATGATCAAGTATTTTCACAACCGGGTGCTTCTCAAGACAGAAAAATTACTTGTGAGGTACTTGGTGCGTCAGGCGCGACGCAACATGGCGGTCGACACGCGCTCTGTGAAGGACTACGCACGTGAACTGTACATGGCAGTGGCACGAAAGATGGGAACTTCAGAGCCCAAACCTTTACTGCTTCCTCTGGGTGGTTACAGAGGTTTAAGATCCGGAACAAGATCACCAATATAAACATTGGTGGTGAAGAAGCGAGTGCTGATCGTGCTGCGGCTCGGGAATTTCCTCCGTTTTTACGTGAGATTATGGAGGAAGGACAGTACAGTGACTTACTCAGGTGCGTTTAACATGGACGACCTGGTCTTTCTGGAAAAACTACCTTCCAAGTCCTTCGTTGTGCTGAATGCCAGTAGGATTCGGGCCGGAAAATGCAGAAGGAACGATCACCGCCCTGTTTACCACCTCAATGCCTCCGGTACCTGTAAGCCTGCTATCGGTGACTCCACACAGCCCGCAAGCCGCGACTCTACAAAACCATGACATGACCAAGCTAAATGTCCTCACTGGCTGACAGCACGTGAAGGCATGGATGTTCTCTGCTACACTGTCCCTCTCCTGGTTTGATGACTGTTTTGTTCCCATGTAAAGAAATTCTGTGAGTTTAAGGTGAATGTCCCATTTAATATTTTGTTGCTGCTGGACAACGCACTGTGACACTGCCTCTACTGTTAGATCGGCCACCCCAACGTGAAAAGTGGCCCTCTTCCTCCCAACACTACTTTTCCTATATATATTACAGCCCATGGACCAGGAGTTGAATCTGCAATGTGAAAGCTGCATTCTCAACAAAAAAAATTCCAGCTCCTGAACGACTACACCAACACCAGGAAGAGTTGCGAACCTGAGTGACACCACCACCTATAGCAAGAGCTTACTAAGATGAGGAACAAATAGTTAGAACAGCAAAAAATACTCTTCAAACAATTTGGAGAGAGTATTTAACATCAAGAAAGCTGTGGACATCTTGGTGGAGTCATGGGATCAGCTGTCTATTGCTACAATTCGTCACATGGAGACATGTGTTGCATGGAATACCAGGTGAGAGGAGGAGTCAATCTAGACTGGTGAGGTTCAGAATGCTGTAGCAGTGGACCTTTGCCAGAGAAGGCGCATCGTTACAGTTCCAGGCTTCTCCGAGACCACCAACTACGCATACATCCTGAGGTGATCAGAAATCCTGAAGTGACTGGCTTACTCTGTGATGTTGAAGAAGAACACGCCAGTGAAGAGAGGAGGAAGAAGGTGCGTAGTCTCCAAGAACACAATTTAAGTCATAGTGATATTAAGGGTGCCATGGAGTGTGCAGAGAAGATGAAGTCCTTCCTTTCCCGCATAATGACGGCGACCGCTATGAAGTCTTCTATAACCGCTGGTGCAGGCTATGGAGCCGCATATCAAGGTGTGTATCACGACAACATCAACGCCTGTACCGCCAGCATAACAGATTTCTTCACCAACCCACCACAGCCAGCCCAAGCCAGTGATAGCGGACAGTGAAGTTGACTTTTGAGGGGATTTGTCAGGGAAGCCCTGACAACTGTAGTGACAGTGATGATGATTCACCTAGTAATGGTGATCTCACCCAGGGCCAGTAATCTGCCCTCTGCCTCGAACCAGCCTCCATCCCCGCATGCCTACTCCATCTCTTCTACTACCGTAAGTGTTCCACATAATTTTTAGTCTTCTAACCTTACCTTTTATTTTTCCTATGTTAACCTTTATCTTTCCTAACCTAACCTCTTCTATATTACTTGTTTTTCATACCATCATAAAGTTAAGATAAAATTTTTACTGCAACATAGTTATAGGTCAGTCAAAAAGTGGGAGTTTGGGGATCGCCTGACTCCATTTCAATTAATCCTATATGTTATGTTGTTCACTTTTACGCTGCTCTCACTTTCTCACAGCCCTCCGGTTATATTAACTGTACAAGTAGGTGAGGGTTAATCAGGTATATATATATATATATATATATATATATATATATATATATATATATATATATATATATATATATATATATATATATATATATATATATATATGGTTATCATTACCTAGACCCCCTCACTTCCTACTTAATGCTAGGGGACTCCAAATCCAGGTCGTAAGTCCCATATAGATAAAAAAAATAAATAAAAATTTTTTTTTAATTAAATTTTTTTTTTTTCAAAAAAAAAATTAAAAATCTAAGCAATGAAATACAGTATACTAAACGTAAAAAATAATGAGGAATGGGATACAGCAGCCAGTAAAAGTAATAAATAATGAGGAATGGATACAGTGTGACTGAGCACTTACCTTTAAAATGTGTGTAGTCAGCTGAATGCACACAGAGCCCCCATAATTTTTTTTATTTTACAGGATACATGGGTATCGTTATTAATTGGAAGAAGCAGAAGAGTGAGACAGGGGCTGGGTGGGTCATCACGCTTCAGACAGGTTTATGTGTACTGTGGTAACTTGCTGGTTGAAGGTATTGGATCATCTTGAGGGAGTGAAGAGGCAGCACTGGTGGGGCGCGGAGGAGCCAGTACTGGGGACTTCTCTGAAATAGATGTCCAATTTAGACTGCAGAGTTTGCTTTTTCTTTTCATTATAAATTCTCTGTAGCAAGAAAGTGCATCTTGGATCATTCTGTCAACTTTTGGCATAACGCCATAATTTTATCCATGCTATCAAACATTTGCATTCCTTTATTAATTGTAGCAAATGCCTGCCATATGTTTCACTGAAAACTTTTTGGGGGTGCAGGCTCTTCTACATTTTGTCTCTTCTTCCTCTGCAACTTTCTGCATCTAGTTCAATAAGATCCTCGCTACTGAGCTCTTCAAGCGCTTCTTTTCTCAACTAACTGTCCAACATCTTCAGTATCAATTTCTAACTTCAGCTGTTTACCTAACTCCACTATCTTGTTACTACTATCCAAAATAACTTCATTTTCATTAAATCCTTTGAAACTGTGCACATATCTTTTCAGTATTTTCTCCATATTCCATCTATGCACTGTTGTGTATCCTCATCCCATGTTGCACCAATGTTCTTTTTATACATGACAAAAAATGTTGTACCTTCCAAAACTGTCTGAGCCGCTTTTCTCACCTCTGTAGCAGCAACAGCCTGAGCGAAGGTCGATGTAAATACACACGCTTAAAGTAGCAGCAATAGCACCTTGATCCATGGGTTGGATGATAGAGGTAGTGTTAGGTGGAATGTTCAATACCTTTAACATCAGGGTGCATGTCGCCCAGGTGCGGTGGGTGTCCCGAGCATTATCCAAACTGCAAAACCTTGAATGGAATCCTTTGTTGCAGACAATACCTCTGGCTCGTGGAATGAAACAAGTCATGAACCAATCCTCAAACAGTACTAGGTCATCCAGGCTTTGTTACCAAGTATAAAACACTGGCAGTGTGTGCTTGCTGACATGTTTAAAAGCCCTGGGGTTCTCTGAATGATAGATCATGAAGGGCTTTGTATTGAAACCAGCAACATTCCCCAACAACAGAAGTGCTGTAATTCTGTCCTGAATGCCTTGAATCCGGCATTTTTTGCCTCTTTGTGGAAGTATGTCCGCCTGTGCTCTTTCCACACAATCCAGTCTCATCCACATTGAATATTTGCTCAGGCAAATAATTCCCTTCCCACAATCACATCATCTAACTCCTCCTTAAAAGCTTCGCAGCACCAACATCGCACTAGCTGCCTCCACTACCTTAACATTGTGTAGATTGTAGCGCTTTTTTAAATCTATCAAACCACCCATGCACATCCTGTAAAGGCTTGATCACATTCATCTCCTGCCTGTTCTTCCAGTATAGCTTTGAACAGGCTTGCTTTAGCCTGTATGTATAGAACACTTAAGGTACACGCTTCTGTATCTGGTCTTCTATCCATATCACCAATAATTTTTCCATATCGTGATAGGACCTTGTCTTTCTTTGATATTATAGTTCCCTTTTATAGGTGTTGTTCCTTTCACTACTACCTAATACGCTCTCTTTTGTCCTTCAGAATAGTGGATATAGTCGAAGTGGCAGTCCTGAAGTCGCTGGAGATTGTTGCTACTGTTTTCCATTCTTACTGTGTTATTATCTTCAGTTCCATCTCAAAAGTAATTGCTCTGTCTCCCTTTCCTGGAGCACCACCAGCACTCTCACTTTACGCTTTCCAGTCATTATAAAGTCAATTAAATACTCTATAATAACGTAGAAGTTCACAGCGCTATACTCAGTATAGGACAATGAGAAGCCAAACACAAACAAAAGCCCACTGAGTGAGTGTACCCACGCAGGCCACCCACACACCCCTCCCTCTCTCGCCCGGATCGAAACGCTGCATAGAAAAAATGCCATTTGAAAATTTTTGTGTCAATTTAATGTCGTAAAGAAAGTCGCATGTCCCGTATGACATAATGCAGGTCGTAGCGTACCAAATTTACTAAGTCCAATGTAGTCGTAAGTCGTAGTCTAGCTGTATATATATATATATATATATATATATATATATATATATATATATATATATATATATATATATATATATATATATATATATATATATATATATATATATATATATATATATATATATATATATATATATATATATATATATATATATATATATATATATATATATATATATATATATATATATATATATATATATATATATATATATATATATATATATATATATATATATATATATATATATATATATATATATATATATATATATATATATATATATATATATATATATATATATATATATATATATATATATATATATATATATATATATATATATATATATATATATACAGACAAGATCTCCACTAGAATTAAACAACACAAATACAGTGTTAGGACAGCTAGAATCCAATGCTCTGTTTGTTCATTTGAGGGATAATAAGCATTGCATTGACTGGGATAATGCCTCAATATTACCATGTAATTCAATTGATAGGAACATCATAGAATCTAGTCTTATTAAACATACCGAAGCATTCAACATGAATTTGAGTAACGGCTTGTACAAGCTGGACAACTTTGTAATTAAGAAGATTTGTGATCAGGTGAGAAGGCCGGTCACTTGACCATCTGACCTGACCACCAACCGTTGTGTGCTATTTAAAGATTAGTAGGGTCATTACTCAATACCTGACCGCAGACCTGGTCTCACCTCCTCTGTATATATACACCTTGATTTGTATTACTCTCTAGTCTGTACTCACCCTGAAGATGTGAATTACACGAAGCGCTTGGGAACTTTTTTCTTCTCTCGGTTATCAGCATATATATATAAATATATATATATATATATATATATATATATATATATATATATATATATATATATATATATATATATATATATATATATATATATATATATATATATATATATATATATATATATATATATATATATATATATATATATATATATATATATATATATATATATATATATATATATATATATATATATATATACACATTAGTGATCTGTTAACCTAACTCAACTGCTCTAGAAGGTCGTTCGTTAACCTAAAAGTTCATATGAAACCCATTGTTTAATGGGTTGTTGGGTATTGGTTCCAGCTCAAATTTCTAAATTCAACAAAGGTAGAAAAGTTCACTTACTTTGAGGTGTATGTAGAAGGCTCCTGGATGATGATGATGATGGGATTTAGAATGGGGTGGAGGAGAAGGAAGAAGAGAAGGCATTGGGGTGGAAGAGAAGTCACCCCATGGCTCATTTCACCCATAAAATTTTAGCTCTCTGGTGTAATTCAAGATTATTTTTAAATCAACACTGCACTGCATTATATATTGTCAATATGTAAAATATATTTCAAAATGACCAATAATTTGCTTGGAAACACAGAAAAAGCGTTTAGTTGAAGAGAGTCTCAAGCAAGATGTTACCTCCAGTGAAAAACAGAGAGAGACAGTAACTCCTGTTTGCTGTGTTAAGAGGCTGGATGCCGCACATTAAACTAGTCACTTACCTTTTCATTATGTCTAATAATTGTTAAAATGACTAAAAATTGAATATTAAACTTTAAAATTATTGAATAGTATAAACTTTTGATATTTACTAAAATAGTAAGGAATTTAAGCCCTAGATCCCATTAATGTATTGGCGGACTGATACTAAAGCTGGTTGCCTGGTCAGCAAGCAAAACATGTTGAGGCTTACGTAAGAACTTGTTAATCAATTTTTTTCAAAACGGAATTGAAGATCCTTAGGAAGGCAGTTCAATCGAACACAAACGTATATATATATATATATATATATATATATATATATATATATATATATATATATATATATATATATATATATATATATATATATATATATATATATATATATATATATATATATATATATATATATATATATATATATATATATAATATATATATATATATATATATACAGTATTATCTCACCTTACGCTGGTTTCACTTAACGCTTTTATCATATACGCAGTGCCTCACCAGAGCTGAATCACTTAACACTGATTTTTTCCACATATACGCCGGTGAGTGTCCGCTCAGACGGCTCGAGACGCTATTTTAGATTTGCCCCACCCGCCACCCTGCCTGACTGCCTGTTTTAGCTCATAAAATTCATACAAATTTCTGGACCAGAATATAATTTACATTGCTGGAATTCTTACAATATGATGATCATTTTGAATATAAACATCATGGATTTTGCATTAGACATACAAATTTTAGATCTAATGTAATAACTTGGTTTACACAAAGCAAGTATTTTATCTTTTTTGCAAAATATATGAAGTTTACATTCAAAATATTCCCTGACCTGCAAGGAATCCAGAAATGTCAATTATATTATCCTAACTTTAGTCTGAGGTATTATTTATTACTAAACGTTAAAATCTAGTGTTTCACCCAATCATTTCTCAGAGAGGTAGGGGCCAGTGAGCTGGGAAGATGGGGGGGGGGATTTGAGTCTATTATTTGAATGGACATTAACCTGGCGACTGTATTTCTCTTAAATATTAATTGTGTGTGCATACCATCATAAAATTAAGATGTTATTTTTACTACAACATAGGTATTGTGTCGGAAAAAGTGGAGTTTGGGGGTCGGGCCAGTCTCTATTGGAATTAATCTCATATGTTCTGTTGTTCACTTTCCGCGGTTTTCACTTTCCGCGGCACCCCATGGGTTCAATTGACCGCGTAAATTGGGGTACTACTGTAGTTAATACCATTTTTTAAGTTACTGATATTACCTTGACGTGTGTAGTTTAATATTTCTTAAATAATTTTGATAATATTGTTTTTTAATGTTTGTGTCACTAATTGAAACCAGAGTGATACTCTGATTTAGTTCCTTTAATTCATTTAATTTTTCTTTATAATTCCGATCTCAGGTATAACTTTTGTTCCCCAGAGTAGTGTTTAAGTTAGGTTTGGAAGTGTGCATCTGTTGGGGTAATATAATTCTGTTGAGTGCCCTGAAGGCCTACTCAGGATGGAGTTAATAAGTTCTATTTTTTTTATACCATTTTCTCAGTGCTGGATATAATTTTGTTGAGTGCCCTTAAGGCCTATTCATTGTAGAGTTATTAATTTCTTATTTTTTTAATACCATTTTCTCAGTCGATGATATTATGTTGTTGAAAGCCCTTAAGGCCTGTTTCATGTGTGCAAGCAACACTTCTTAATACTTGAGTTTATTGTTGTCTAATGAGGCATTGTCTGAGTTTCTAATAATTTCAATATCATGTTTAACTTTTATTCCCCAGAGTAGTGTTTTAAGTTCAGGTTAAGAGGTGCACATATGTTGGTGTACCATTATTTGATTGTGTCTGTAGTGTTGGAGGGAATATAAGTGTCTAAATTTTACAGTGTGTCTCATACGTCCCAGTCACAGACGCTATCCTTCCACGGGTCACAGACAATTCATTTTGTTAGTAAATTTAAGTGTTCTTGTGCTGGTTCGGGATTTTTCTCAAAGGGGCGCTTCCACTGCAATTTCCATCTAATAATCTTTAATAAACCCCAAGTCAAGTGAGAAATTAAAGTCCAGTAAATTTCAGACCGGTTACATATATATATATATACTAATCTTGAAAAAAGCACCGCAGCGGTCGGTAGTCAGGTCAGAGGGTAAGCTGACCCAACCTTCTCACCTGGTTACAAATCTTCTTAATTACGAAATTATCCAATTTGTACATACCATTACTCAAATTCATGTTGACGGATTCGGTATGTTTAATGAGAATAGATTCTATAATGTTCCTACTGTCAATTTTACTTCTCCTTAGTCTGTACTCACCCCTGAAGATGTGAATTACATGAAAGCGCTTGGGAACTTCGTGTTTTCTTTTTCCTTGTGGTTATCAGCATATACCTGGATCACGCACACCTACAGTGATTTATTTGCATATATATATATATACATACAGTAGTACCCCGATTTACGCGGTCAATTGAACCCACAGGGTACCGCGGAAAGTGAAAACCGCGTAAAGTGAACAACAGAACATATGGGATTAATTCCAATAGAGACTGGCCCGACCCCCAAACTCCACTTTTTCCGACACAATACCTATGTTGTAGTAAAAATAACATCTAAATTTTATGATGGTATGCTCACACAATTAATATTTAAGAGAAATACAGTCACCAGGTTCATGTCCATTCAAATAATGGACTCAAATCCCCCCTTCCCCTCTTCCAAGCTCACTGGCTCCTACCTCTGAGAAATGTTAATGTTTAGTTATAAATAATACCTCAGACTAAAGTTAGGATAATATAATTGACATTTCTGGATTCCTTGCAGGTCAGGGAATATTTGAATGTAAACTTCATATATTTTGCACAAAAGATAAAATATTTGCTTTGTGTAAACCAAATTATTACATTAGATCTAAAATTTGTATATCTAATGCAAAATCCATGATGTTTATATTCAAAATGATCATCATATTGTAAAAATTCCAGGAATGTAAATTATATTCTGGCTGAGTAATTTGTATGAATTTTATGAGCTAAAACAAATATCTTCAGTTAATAAAAAAAAAAAAATGTTCTTCATGACACTACCTGTCAATCAAAGTACCCCACCTTGCCTCCCCCCCTTCCTCACACTCACGCCAGCTGGGTCGGTCGGTCCCAACCCTCCCCCCCACCCCCCACCTTCCCTCCCTACCAGAGAAATGTTGGGAGAAAATTCTAGATTTTAACTTTTAGTAATAAATAATACCTCAGACTAAAGTTAGGATAATGTAATTGACATTTCTGGATTCCTTGCAGGTCAGGGAATATTTTGAATGTAAACTTCATATATTCTGCACAAAGGATAAATATTTGCTTTGTGTAAACCAAATTATTACAGTAGATCTAAAATTTGTATGTCTAATGCAAAATCCATGATGTTTATATTCAAAATGATCATCATATTGTAAGAATTCCAGCAATGTAAATTATATTCTGGCCGGGTAATTTGTATGAATTTTATGAGCTAAATAAAAAAAATAAATAAAAAATTATACTTCACCGTGTATATGAGTAGATGCACCGCGGAAAGTGAAAGTCCGGTTCTGGCAAAGTACCGCGTAAATGAGAAATCGCGGAAAGTGAAACCGTGTAAAGCGGGGTAATACTGTATATATATATATGCAGTCATGCTCCGGTTAACGTCCTAGATACGTTCTTGGAAACGTGACGTTAACCGAAATGGACGTTGTCTGATCATCACATAAACTTTTTATTTATACTTATGTGTATGTGGAATACTATATACGTACATATACACTTTTACTCTTAAATCACTACTGTAATGTGATACAGGTGATTAATTTTTATCTCTTGTGCAAAATACATGACGTTTATATTAAAATTATTCACTGTTTTACAAGGATTCCAGCAACGCCAGCAGATGGGGGAGAGAGAAGGTGCGAGGGGGCGTGGGGGGAGGGGAGGTAGTACGTTTGACAGTTGGCACAGGCCCAGGTCTAACGCGTGTATATTTATCAGTTCTTAGGTGACTAAGCTTCTCTCTTATAAAAAGCCAGTGAAATGACCTGGGTGAATATAATTAACATAGCTGGGATTCTTGTAACATACTGATTAATTTGAATATAAACATGCTATAATTTGCACTAGACAAAACAATTTTAGTACCGTAATCAAATTAGTACATGTGCACTCCAGCTTTGCACTAAGAAATCTATGTAAATCTACCCAAAAATACAGTTGAAAAACTTTTTTATAAAATGTACTACAGTACTGTACACTAATGTACAACAATTTTTATCTCTTGAGCAAAATATATGACGTTTATATTCAAATTATTGGCTGTCTTGCAAGGATTCCAGCAATGCAAATTATAATCTCCTAACTTTAGTCTGAGATATTATATAAGATAAAAACTGTAAGCCTAAAAGCCTGGCTGGGGGGAGGGACTGATGGCTCCGCCACCCAGCGAGGGGTTGGGGGGGTTGAGGTGATAAGTTTGAGGCGAAGGTCTCTGTGTGTTTATTTAACAGTCCTACTAAGCTTCTCTCATTTTAAAATGCCAGTGATATGACCTAGGAGAATATAATTAACATAGCTGGGATTCTTGTAAGATACTGATTTATTTGAATATAAACATGTTGTAATTTGCACTAGACATAACAATTTTAGTACTGTAATCAAATTAGTACATGTGCAGTCCAGCTTTGCACTAATTTATTTTACATTTATTTTAGTATGGTGTGTGCATGTAAATGGGTGAAAATAAATGAAGAAATTTATGTAAATCTACCCAAAAATACAGTTGAAAAACTTTTTATAAAATGTACTACAGTACAGTGACCCCTCGGTTAACGAACTCAATCCGTTCCAGCAGGTTGCTCGTTAACCGAAAAACTCGTTAACCGAAACCATTGTTTCAATGGGTTTTTGGGTAATTGGTTCCAGCTCACCGAAAATTGCCTAAATTCAACAAAAAAGGTAGAAAAGTACACTTACTTTGAGGTGTGTATGTAGAAGGCTCCTGGATGATGATGATGATGATGATGGGAATTAGAATGGGGGTGGAGGAGAAGGAAGAAGAGAAGGCATTGGGGTGGAAGAGAAGTCACCCCATGGCACCATTTCACCCATAAAATTTTAGTTCTCTTGGTGTATTTCAAGATTATTTTCTTTAGATCAACACTGCACTGCATTATATATTGTCAATATGTAAAATATATTTGAAAATGACCAGTAATTTGCTTGGAAACACAGAAAAAAAGCATTTAGTTGAGGAGAGTCTCAAGCAAGATGTTACCTCCACTGAAAACAGAGACTAACACCTGTCTGGTGTGTTAACAGGCTAGGTGGCACGCCAGAAACTAGTTTCTTTACCTTCAATTATGTTCAATAATTGTTAAAATGACTAAAAAAGTTAATATTAAACTTTTAAAATTATTGAATAGTATAAACTTCTTGATATTTACTAAAATAGTAAGGAATTTAAGCCCTAGAACCGATTACTGTATTGGCGGACTAATACTACAGCTGGTGGACCGCCAAATGCAAGCGAAAACATGTTGAAGTCGGCTCGTAAAAAACTCGTTAATCGAGGGATTGCTCGTTAACCGAAGTTAAGAATCTTATGGAAGGTAAATCGTTAACCGAAATCCCGTTAACCGAGGCGCTCGTTAACCGAGGGACCACTGTATTATACTACAATATGATTAGTTTCAAATAATGATGTTAGTAAATGCCGGTACAGTGCATCAGTGATCAGTGAGCCGTGAGTGGAGAGCAAGGCGTGGTTAAGTGCCCTGGGCCTCGCGCCCCACTAGGGACGGCTCTGCCTGTATACACTGACGGCTTTAAGTCGGATGCAGGGTTGGGTTTTGGGATAGTGTTTCCTGATTTCAGTTGAAACGATAATCTCCCCACTATGGTTTCTATTTTTACTGCAGAGCCTTGGGTATTTTACTTGATTTTTGTATAGTGTTGGATATATATATTTTCTGTCCCTTCACTATCCCTGCGATGGATTGTAGGGAGAAGAGAGGCTGAATGTATTCTCTTTGGTAGGTCATGCTGGGCTTAGATTTAGGCCTAAAAGATCCTGATTAGACAGCCATAGTTTCAAGAATCCGTTATTGATTAATCTCATAGAATGATTTGCAGATAAACATGTGTAATGCCCTGTCTATTATTTTATCTTTAGTTAACTAATATTTAGAATTTTCTGTCGATTCATTTTAATATTTGAGACTATTAATAATTTTGTTACTTTTTACTTTTAGTATTTGACTACTTCATGAATGAGATACTTTTTGCTTCTTCTTGAGTACATTGAACTTTGGATACTTTTATTTCTACTTGAGTAACATTTTGCCAATGTAACAATACTTTTACTTAAGTAACAATGTCCGGTACTTCTTTCAACTGCTCGTGTGTGTGCGCTCATTTAAAATACTTAGTTCTATCGCTGGCTACCGTTGGCTAGCCACTGTGGTGTGGTGGTGAAAGTGGATTTAGTTGCTATTTTTTTGTGGCTTCCATAAAATAGTGGCCCACTGGCCCATGTGCAGCCTTCCTATAGATACATGTAGGTTTCATTTGTGGCCACAAAGTTGCTCAAAAGTAGCTCCTGTCCTTCAAGCAGCTAAATACATCAGTGCAATCCCTTTTTAGGGGTTGTCAGTAGATATTTTAATTCTGGTTTTCAAATTAATTTGGTAGTTTCCTACAATGTGTATCTATGGGACGGTTCTTGTGGTCAAATACGCTAAATGGTTGTCACAAAACTCATCTTGCTTAAAGTATTGCATCATTTTAAATCTGCTACATAAAAAAGTTATCTGCAGGATATGTAAGTGAGGAAGAAAAAGAGAACATCAATATTCTTGAAGAGGAGAAAGCACTGGAGGTTCCATCCAAGAGGAGACGACTGCAAAGCTCTACACTGCAGGTATCTTAATTTGAAGGACTGGGATTTCTTATGGTTTGAATTTTATGAGATCACTTTTATTCTTTCTTGCAAGACCTTTCTTCCTATGCTGCATGTGACCATAACCAAAAGCAACACAGATTCTATCATCATTTGCTTTCATCCATTCACTCTAACTTCTGTAATATCCCTGTAAACCATTCACTGTTAAACTGTCCTGTCCTTCACTCACTGCTGCTTCTTGTATAACCATCCACCTCATACCTCTTATATGTTCTTCACATCATCCTTCCTTCTTCCTGGTATTGCCTTTTTCACCTTACTATCTCCCTTTTCACCTTACTTTCTCCCTTTTCAACCTTTTTCATTACAGTATATACTTTTGCCAATCTTTCACCTCCCACTATCTCGATGTGTCCACATAATCTTAGCAAACACCTGAAAACTTCTTTTACTCCACATCTTTGTCTATTTTTTTTCTCTGCATCCTGTTTACCTTTCACATATTACTCTCAAGCATTTCATATTTTACTCCAAATGTGCTTCTTCTTGCATGTAAATTTCATTTTCTACACCTATATAGTAATGTTGACTCACCCTCTACTTTATTGAACATAAATATCTTTCTCCATACATTTTTCAACATACTATTTATTTTTCCTCTCTTCAACTTAATGACTCAATTCTTTAGTCACTTTCATATTCTCTGAAATATCTATTCCATGGAATCTAAAAGAAGGGAACAAGTTCTATGAGTATGGAGGGTTCTCTATGACTCTTTTTTGCTTAATGTTTGGTTTGACAGGAATTCTTCCTTTACTTTGGGATGACTTTTAGCATGCTTGGATTACAGGGCACATGTACGGTGGTGCAGCAGTGTAAGCTCACAGCTCTTACCTTTGGGCAGATGGTTCATTAGTGCTTCCTTCTCTTTGTAAGGGCTATGGTTAAACCTGTACAAATCCTATTTTCAGTTTTACTTATTTCTGGAGTACAGTCCAGTTGTATAAGTGCAATATGGAGGGTAGTGCCTTATCAGACATATCCTGCAACTGTTGCAATACAGTATGTTTGTAACCTGCACAATTAAAATTTTTAATTTTTGGTATTTGCTGAGTTTATTTGTGGAGGCTTTAGGCAACTGCCCTGAGGTGGTGCAGGCCTCTCACCCATTGGTAATGGATGGACCATGGACAAGTCAAGACATACTGCAACTATTTGCATGTGGCACCCAACACACTGAAGGTATTATACAGTGCAGTAATACCCCAGTTAGTGCTACCCCATAAAGCGCTGTTTTTTATAGCACTCTTGACTGCATCTTGGAGCTCTTGGGAAAAACATAAACTAAAACATGAATGTAGTCAAATGTCAATAGTCTGAACACTCACAACACACAAAGAGCAGCTCTCTTTATTTCCTCCTCCTCCTGTGTCATCGTCGTCGTCATCATCATCATCATTATTACATTATTATTATTATTATTATTATTATTATTATTATTATTATTATTATTATTATTATTATTATTATTATTATTATTATTTCAATAATGCAGAGATGGAATACCTTTATCCAGAGCAGAGCTGTATGCTATCCACTGCCTTCCTACTCCCTCCCCACCCACCCACCCACTGTGTCTCTCACTCAGTCTACTATAGTCGCTACTACTATTCATCAAACGACTGTCATTCATGATACTGTACAATATTATTTATTTTTTATTCATCAATGAGGAATTGCATGTTGCTGTAATAATCTGTGATGATTAGTACCTGTACTCTTCATATACAATACAGTACTGTACTGTATATGTAAGTCTTCGCTCCACGGATCTTGCAGGGAATTCCTGAGTTTTATGAACTTTCTGGTTAACACACTTTTATTGGAGGTCTTAACTTAGTCTTACATCTTAGTGTGGCACAGATTGTTACAATATTGTACTGAATTATCTAGTTAACTTTGCTAAAATTTAGCTTTTCTAAAATGGATATTTACGGGGATATTTTGTAAACACGTCAAAACTCTATTGTTCTCTTTAAAACCATCAGAGATCAGATTACTTCCACACCACTTATCTCACCACATTTTTCAATCCATCTTTATACTCTAACTAACTCATAATTAGCTTCTGGTTACCACTTAAATGTTCTTGATATTTTATATTTTATTTTCCTCATGCATGTTTATTATACGTATACTGTATCGTTCTTTTCTCTGAATGTATTTTGTTTTCTCTTTTTTATTTAGGAGTGATGTAACCCTTTGTCTTATTAAATATTACTGTACATTGATACTGTACCTTGTATAATTATAATATTTATCTTTCAGTGTCGCCATTGCCATGAAACATTTACCAGTAAGATCAGCTTTCGTATTCACCAACGCAAACACACGGAGGAGGCTCGAAAGAGAGGCACCATGGACGGAGAAGAGCCGCTACGACCAATCCTTCAGGAAAAGAAACCTCAGCCCCGAAAACTCTTGGCACGCAAACGAAGAAGACCTTTTGGGAGAGGTGACACAATCTTTATTTCTGTTTGATTTCTGGCATTAGAGAGATAGAATTGTAGAATGAATAGTGATAAAGAAAAGGGGATACATTGAGTTAGAATTGATCAATGAATACACACCTTGTTGTACATTGACTGAGTAATTTCTGTTGATCTTGAAGTGTTTCTATATGAAAAAAAATCTTTTGGGAAGCATGGCTTCTGAGAATAACACAAAATTGTGTAAGGACATTGGCTCATGAGTGTTATATTACAAGTGACCAACTATGACTGAGTGTGGCCTGGGATGAGTGAAATTAAAATATTTTTAATTTAAAATTTGATTTGGTTTATTACACACCTACTGTATTAGTTATTGTTGTTTACATTATTTGTTTATTTATTAAACTTAATCATCATGGTGAGGTAGATGTGTAATGTGACAGGAAGACAGGAGGCCCTGTTCAGAGCTATGAGGGCGGTTGGGTATTGAGAGTATTGGCGAAGTGATGCATAGAGACAGGCTGAGATGGTTTGGGCATGTGGAGAGAATGGATGGGACCAATTTGGTGAAGAGGCATATGAGTCTAAATGTGGAGGGAAGAAGAGCCAGGAGGTCAAGAATGATGTGGGTAGAGATAAGAAATAACATTAAAGTTAGGAACTTGACAGGAGAGACTGCAAGAGACCATGCAGCATGGAGAGTTGCCATCAGTTAACCGCTGCTAACCTGCACATTCGTGGAAAATGGCTGTAAAAAGACACTGATTCATCATGATTTATGTAAAATTTGTATGCAAAGAAATCCTTAGTGTTACAGGGCATTAGGCTAAGTGTATCTTAGGCTAATGTGCCATTAATTAGCAACCTTCTAGTTCAGGGGAATTTTTATTATTGGTCCCAAGTTTGACAGATAAAAAATAAATAATTTTATGGTGTTAATAAATATTTCTTCTCACAGGCCCTGAACGACTCCTGACCCTTGCCTCATCTGACTGGTCAGACCAGCAAAAAGAATGTGTTCCAAATGATGAAAGTCGTCAACAGTTAACCCACAATACAGTTGTGGCAGTTAAAGCTCTTCTTAATGCCACAAAAGAGGAACGAAGCAAGCGGGGGAAGTACATAAAGTATACACCAGAGTTACGAGATGAGATTGCCCAGTACGCTCTTGCAAACGGCAATCATGAAGCCACAGTGTACTGGTCACATAGACTTGGTGGTACAGTTAGTGAAAGTACTATTAGAAACTTTATTAAGACATACAAAAGCTACACCCCAGAAGTTAAGGAAGAAATTGGAAAGTTTGCATTTCATTATGGCATAGACGGTGCCTCCAGACACTTCTCTGAAAAATTAGGCCATGAAGTAAGAAAAGGATTAATAAGAAAATTTAAAAAGAATTATTTAAAAAGATTTCCGGAAATGAGTGAAGTTGTAGGGGAACTACAAGCAGGGACAACTGGGAAACGGGGAGGGAATATACCTAACATATCTGGAAGGCAAAAGCGCTCCTTCTCACTTCAGATGAAAGATGAAATTGGACGATATGCTACTCAGTTTGGCATAACTCCAACAATCCAACACTATTCTGAAAAACTCCAATTTCCCCTTAAGGAATCTACTGTGCGCAAATTCAAGAAACAGTTTGTAGACCGAGGTAATGTTAGTGCTGCTGCTGGAAGTGGTGGTGGTGCAGGTGAGAATGCAGCTGTTGTGGGTGGTGGTGGCACTGTATTAACTGACCATCAAGCAACAGCTCCCCAAACTATTGATGTTCTTCACCCATCTCTCTCGGTACTGAATGCTCCAGCAGTCTCTGGTACTGTAAATGTCAGTACTGCTAACAATTTTGTATATCAACACCCATATCATTTGAACATGGCACCAGGACCGCAAGCAAACACTGTTCTTCCAATGAATCACAATTCTCTAGCTTTCCATCAAAGTGGGGTTATTAACCAAGGGATGGCTGCCTCCTTGTCTTACCAGCAACCTGGAGCACCTCCTGGATCCTCAGTTATTATGAACCAAAGTTTTACACATCAAGCCCCTACAGGGTTTCAGCAGGGTTATGTTGGTGGGTTTTCTCAGGGTGGCAGTGCTGGAGGATCAGTAACACATGGTGGACAAATAGCACCCCTTGCCATGACCCACACAAGTGTAGCGGCTACTAGCATGGCACATTCTCCTCTACCACTCACTATGAGTGGGGCACCAGCTACACACATTTCACAATTAAGTCATCACAGTGTAGGTCCCTCAGTAAGTCAAGCTCATCTCACCCAGGCCTCTACTGTGTCCCACACTGTTGCCAGTGGAGCACAGCATCCAGCTCACCATCAGTTAATTGCATCATTTCACCAACCTCTTGCTGGCTCACTTAGTTTTGAAGGTACTACATTACAAGCCCATACACAAGCTAACTTAAACAATGAACCTCTCAGTCTCATGAAAGAAACCCATGAGCAGCCCACTGGAGTTAGCCTTGTAGCCCAGGGGGATGATAGTCTTCATGCTCCTGGTACAGATGTTAATGTACCCCAAGCAGGTCTTAGTCACATGGGAGAACAACCTGGCCCATCTGATCAACAGGAAACTATACTTGGATTAGAAGATGAAGATGAATATAGTGACCCTCCCACACCAAGAAAAAAGAGACAAAAGCCCCGTACTAAAATAAGAAAAGGAAATACAGGCCTCAGTAAACGAGGTAATTATGCTTCCTACAGCCCAGAACTCCGTGCCGAAATTGGAAAGTATGCAGCAGAGCATGGTAATTTAGCTGCAGTTCAACATTTTAAAGAGCAACTGGGTTTTGAAATTCCTGAAAGCACTGTTCGAGGACTAAAGGATAAATATCTCATAAAGCGCGTTAGGGGCAAGAAGGAAGTAGTGTCTATTGGGTTTGCTCAAAGAGGAAGGCCCATGAGATTAGGAAAATATGATGAGATTGTTCAAGACTGCATACGAGAACTGGTCAAGGATGGAGAAAAGGTAGGAACATGCATTCTTTATGCTTGTCTTTTTTTGTGTGTATATGTATAGATTGGATCAGTTGTTTTGAGCTCAGATGTTTAGCAATAGTTGAATATTCTATGTTTAGCAGTAGAGAGGATTAGTGGATGGAGAAGTATGGTGACTGTCACCCTCAGTTGATAATTTCTTGGGTGTATGTGAGGGATATTTGATGGAAGAATATATGTTGATGTTATGTGCCTGGCAGAGGTTCAGTATCGGCCACCCATATATGCCTTTAGGGATACAGATATCGCTCAATTAGGATAAAAAATATTTACACCCTTTCTCACTTAACGTTATATCAATATTCAGTTTAGCGATAGTTTGACTCACTGGGAAGGTGAAAAAAACTGGGGATGAGGTGACCTGTGAGATGGCATGTTGCCATTGTTATGAAACTACAGGTACACCACCGATTTTCCGGGAACTGATGGTCCGGCACCCCCTTTGGTCCGGACAAAATTAGGAGAGGGCACTTAACTTCCATCCCTCTCTCCCAGCCAAGGTGAAGCTTAGTTTTCGGCTTAAAATTTTTATCTTATAAAATTTAGCTGAATAGACTTAGCAGAATATAAATTGTATTGCTGGAATCCTTGTAAGATAGTGATTAATTTGAGTATAAACATCACAAAGTTTGCACAAGAGATAAAAATTTTATAGTGTGGTGTAGTACATTAGAGTACAAAGTGTGTACAGTAATATTGTTAAAAATTATGGCTTTTTCACATTTAATTTGCATTTAATATTTGTTTAATTTAAGTTTCTACCAGTCCATGGTGCTTTAGAGACACAGGGGTGTATCATTAGTGGGTCAGAGGTGTATTGTTGATTTATTATTACCTGGCCTCGGTTGGTCCGACAAAACAGATAATCCGGCAAGGCTTTGGAACCAAGGGTGCCGGAAAATCGGTGGTGGATCTGTATGAAAGTTGTGGAAAATCATTACAATACAGTGATATCCCCATTAGCTGGAACATTTACTGCAGAGCACTTCTGGGGATGAGATATTTCCAGGTAACCATATGACTCTTTCAAACCCGGTATAACTCCTTATCCCCGGAATTTTTTCCCGTTACTGGGAAAAGTTTCCAAGAGTCAAAACTACCCACCTTGCAGACAGACACTAGCCCACATCCCCAGAATGTTTCTGGGTGCTGGGGAAAGTTTTCCAGGAGTTTAAACTGTGCATCTCATCTCGACTCTAAACTGTGCATCTTATCTCGACTCTAAACCGTGCATCTCATCTCGACTCTAAACTGTGCATCTCATCTAGCACGGATAAAACACTCTCCCATTACATCTAAACTGCAGGCAAGATTGAAAATATTTACGGCTAGCAAAAAACATTATAAAGTTTTATTCACAGCATCTGTTCTTGTTGTGTTAGAGATAACGTTATTTTTTACCTAAGAGATATATACAGTACAGTATTGTATATGAAGGGTACAGATACAGTATTAATAAGCACAGATTATTACAGTAATATATCTTTACTAATTAATGAATAACAAATAAATAATGTTCTGTACAATATTGTATCATGAATGACATTCATAGTAGACTGATTGAGAGAGGAAGTGAGATGCAGTGGGTGGATGAGAGCTGACATTTTTTTTGGGGGGTGGGGGGATAAAGTGACCACGTGGTCAGCTTTTCCCCCAAAGGGTCGCCTGTTACACAGAGAGGGAAAGATCATTCAAGTGCTTGTTTGTAAACATACACTACATTATGTGTGACAAAGTGAATATTCATGTATGACTTGATCATATGACAAAACTTTCATTCACTTAGTAGGACTACTTACACATATATCATGGAACAATATACAAGCAGATGAAATCAACACAAAATACGAACACAACTATATGACCTGGCCATACCTTTTACACTGAGAGGGACAGTGCTCAAGTGCTGTCTCACATAGTAGTTCTAATTAAGTTAGACACACCATTTTTTATTCAAATAATCCTGAGTAGTTTATCTAAAAGCTTACCGTATATCTCGGCCTATAAGGCGTCGGGGTGCATAAGACGGCCCCCCCAAATTTCCATTTAAAAAGTAGCTTTTGAGCTCTATTCGCTGTATAAGACCAGTACCCCAAATGTGACACTTACCCACTGACTCAGTAGTCCTTTACCAACCATCCTTGGTTTTTTAAAATAAGGCCAATTCACTTCAAGTAATGTCATCAAATGTTACCCGCTGGTGTAGTGTAAACACTCGTGACGTCACTGAAGCGTCTGCTATTTACCGGTAACTGGAACTAATGTCTGTGTCGAGTAAAATTTTTCTATTTACTTGAAATATATATATATATATATATATATATATATATATATATATATATATATATATATATATATATATATATATATATATATATATATATATATATATATATATATATATATATATATATATATATATATATATATATATATATATATATATATATATATATATATATATATATATATATATATTATACACAATACATACATACATACACACACATATATATATATATATATATATATATATATATATATATATATATATATATATATATATATATATATATATATATATACAGTTGTACCCCACTTAACGCGGTCAATTGAACCCAGAGGGTCCAGCGTTAAGTGAAAACCGCGTTAAGTGAATAACAGAACATATGGGATTAATTCCAATAGAACCCAGCCCGACCCCCAAACTCCACTTTTTGACGACAAATAACTATGTTGTAGTAAAAATTCTATCTTAACTTTATGGTGGCATGAAAAACAAGTAATATAGAAGAGGTTAGGTTAGGAAAGATAAAGGTTAACATAGGAAAAATGAAGGTTACCTTAGAGAAACTAAAAGTTAGGTGGAACACTTACGGTAGTAGAAGAGATGGGTCGGCATACGGGGATGGAGGCTGGTTCCGAGGCAGAGGGCAGATTACTGGCCCTCAGGTGAATCACCATTACTAGGTGAATCAACATCACTGTCACTTACAGTTGTCAGGGCTTCCCTGACAAATCCCTCAAAGTCAACTTCACTTTCACTATCACTGGCTTGGGCTGGCTGTGGTGGGTTGCGGGCGAAGAACTCGGTTATGCTTTGCTGACGGCTGGCTTTGATGTTGTCATGATACACCGTGATGTACGGCTCCATAGCCTGCACCAGTCGGGTATGGAAGACTTCATAGCGTTCATCGTCATTGTCGCGGGAAAGGACGGACTTAATATTTTCTGCATACTCTATGGCACACTTAATATCACTATGACTTAAACTAGGTTCTTCGGAGAATGACTCACCTTCTTCCTCCTCTTCACTGGCGTGTTCTTCTTCCAACATCTCGTCGGCAGTCACTTCATGATCTTTGATCACCTCCAGGATGTCTTCGTTGGTGGTCTCGGAGAAGCCTTCAGCTGTAATATTGAGCGCAGCTTCTCTGGCAAGGTCCACTGCTACTGCAACAGTCTGAACCTCACCAGTCACAGGTTCACTCCTCCTCTCACCTGGTATGCCATGCAACACATGTCTCCATGCGTGACGAATCGTAGCAATAGTCAGCAGATCCCATGCCTCCACCAAGAAGTCTACAGCTTGTTTAACGTTAAACTTCTTCCAAAATTGTTTGACGAGAAGTTCTTGAGTCACCGCCTCTTGTTCCTTGTCCTCGTCGCTTTTGCTCTCGCTGTCGGTGTCACCCAGCTTCCGCAACTCATCCTTGGTGTTGGTAGAGTCGTTCAGGAGCTTGAACTTCTTTGCAGAGTACGCAGCTTTCACATTGCAGATCAACTCCTGGTCCATGGGCTGGATTAATGACGTAGTGTTGGGAGGAAGGAAGACCACTTTTACGTTGGGGTGACGATCCATAAGTAGGGGCGAGTGTCCAGGTGCGTTGTCAAGGAGCAACAAAATATTGAATGGAACATTCTGTTGCTCGCAGAATTTCTTCACATCGGGAACAAAACAGTTGTCAAACCAGAAGAGGGACAGAGAAGAGGACATCCACGCCTTACGTGCGGTTAGCCAGTGGACATTAAGCTTGTTCATGTCCATATTCTTGTAGGCGTGCGGCTTGCGGGCTGTGTGAATCACCGATAACTTTGGTTTACAGGTACCGGAGGCATTGGTGGTAAACAGGACGGTGATGCGTTCCTTCTGCAACTTCCGACCCCTTACCTTGCTGGCAGACTGGACAACGAAGGTCTTGGAAGGTAACTTTTTCCAGAAAAGACCAGATTCGTCCATGTTAAACACCTAGTCGTCACTGTACTGTCCTTCCTCCATAATCTCACGTAAAAACGGAGGAAAATCTCTAGCCGCCACACGGTCAGCACTCGCTTCCTCACCACCAATGTTGATGTTGGTGATCTTGTTCCTCTTCTTAAACCTATGCAGCCTATGGCGGTTTCGCTTACTTAGCGTTTTTATCGCCTCTGGCGGTGCCTCGCCAGAAATAGAACTTTCACTTAACACAGGATTTTTTCCACGCCTCTCTGCGGTGAGTGTCGGCTCGAGGCAGCTATTTTAGATTTGCTTACCGCCACCCTGCCCTGACTGCCTGTTTTAGCTCTATAAAATTCGCCTACGTACCAGTCCAGAATATAATTTACATTGCTGGAATTCTTATAATTTGGTGATCATTTTTTGAATATAAACATCATATATTTTGCATTAAACATACAATTTTTAGATAAGAAGAATTTTTCTCTCTAGGTAACTTATTTATCTTTTGTGCAAAATATATGACATTATATCAAAATATATTCCCTAATTCTTACAAGGAATCCAGCAATGTCAATTATATTATCCTAACTTTAGTTTGAGGTATTATTTATTAAAAAAAAGTTAAGTATTCTGGTTTTCCCACACATCTCCTTGGGACGGTTGGTGAGGGGTGGGGGGGAGGGAGGGACCGACCGACCATCTGTTACCCTGTGAAGAATATATTTTTTTTTTATTAACTGAAGACATTTGTTTTGGCTCATAAAATTCATACAAATTACCTGGTCAGAATATAATTTACATTGCTGGAATTCTTATAATTTGATGATCATTTTGAATATAAACATCATATATTTTGCATTAGACATACAAATTTTAGATAAAATTTTTTCTCAAATTAACTATGTTATCTTTTGTGCAAAATATATGACATTTATATTCAAAATATTCCTGGTCTTACAAGGAATCCAGCAATGTCAATTATATTATCCTAACTTTAATCTGAGGTATTATTTAATACTAAATGTTAAAAACTCTGGAAGGGAGGATTGGTGGGACTGACCGCGCGGTTGGAAGAGGGGGGGAGGCAAGGTGGGGTACTTTGATTGACAGATAGTGTCGTGAAGATTATTTTTTTTTTTATTAACTGAAGATATTTGTTTTAGCTCATAAAATTCATACAAATTACCCGGTCAGAATAAAATTTACATTGCTGGAATTCTTATAATTTGGTGATCATTTTGAATATAAACATCATACATTTTGCATTAAACATACAATTTTTAGATAAAAATTTTTCTCTAGGTAACTATGTTATCTTTTGTGCAAAATATATGACATTTATATTCAAAATATTCCTGGTCTTACAAGGAATCCAGCAATGTCAATTGTATTATCCTAACTTTAGTTTGAGGTATTATTTATTAAAATTTAGTGGTTTTTCCCCAAAAATTTCTCTGAGAGGGAAGAGCCGGCAGTGTAGTGTGAGAGTGGGAGGGAGTTGAGTCCATTATTTGAATGGACATTAACTTGGCGACTGTATTTCTCTATTTCTCTTAAGTATTAATTGTGTGCATGTACCATCATAAAATTAAGATGTTATTTTTACTACAACATAGGTATGTGCCTTCAAAAAGTGGAGTTTAGGGGTCGGGCCGGTTTCTATTGGAATTAATCCCATATGTTCTGTTGTTCACTTAACGCGGATTTCACTTAACGCGGGACCCTCTGGGTTCAATTGACCACGTTAAGTGGGGTACAACTGTGTGTATATATATATATATATATATATATATATATATATATATATATATATATATATATATATATATATATATATATATATATATATATATATATATATATATACAACAAAATATATGTACAAAAAATAAATGTTAAATGAATTATTTATGGTGCATTAGGG
>NW_024718273.1:4506460-4521460 GCF_018991925.1 Homarus americanus | reverse complement strand
TAGGCCTAGTAATAAATTTTTGGGAGTTCCGTGAGATTGCATCATGCTCCAATGCTTCCCCACATGCCAAGCACATGGGTGGCCTAACTGCTTAGATCACTTTAGTTCACACTGTTGCCATTGTAGAAAGTTGTTCCTTCACTAGCTGCTGTATTACGTACAATTTATGCTGTGCAGTACGTACTGTACATTACTGTACCAGGACACAATCAGCCAAGAATACAGTGTTAAAGCAGTGTTAAGGTGTAAAAAGTGATTACTGTACAGTTACCAATGTTATACTGTACAGTCAGTAAGTGGGAAACACTGGAGCACCTTAACTTTCATCTTTATTAAAGGCATCTTCAGGTCATGAGACCCACTAATCACCCACCCTGACAATGGGTGACCTGACATTGCATAAGGTCAGGTCAGTAACATGACCCACTAATCCCTTACCCAGCCTCCATCACAAGTGGTAAGTGATTACAGATGCATATTACATTCAGCAGAGTGACTAGTGTATACCTACTGTAGGGTCAAGATGACAGCATCTGCTGGTGAGTACAGGTGCTCCTCTACTTAAGAACGTTCAATTTAAAACTTTCAGAGATACAAAAATCATCACTGAGGGGGGTTACCTGCCACAACAGGTGTTTAATGTGGATGAGACTGGATTATTTTGAAGAAAATTCCAGATAGAACAAACATTACCTAAGAGGAGAAGAGTGAGCCAGGTTTTAAGGCTGTATTAAAGGGTATAGCTGTACTGTACTAAATATCCATAATCTTTTATTTTTTACAATATGTTTGGTATCTACAAGAGTAAAGTTGGACTTACAAACAATTGGACTTACAAACAAGCCTCAGGAAAGTAACGTGTTCGTAAGTAGAGGAGCACCTGTACCAGTATATACAGTATAGTACTGTAGTAGTAGTATACATTATTTTGTTTATTTACAATGCCCTATATTGTACGTGTTTAGAGGTTTTTGCATAAATAAATACAGCTCTTGTGTGTCTGTGCGAGATGTGTATTTAGATTCTCAGGGAAAACTTCCCTCAGTGCAGAGTGGAAAATTCCACTGGCTTAGCTGTGACACAGCACCATTCACGCCTTGCATACCTGTATCAAATATATTTTTTGTTTGTGAAAATATATTTATTTAACCAAACTTTTAGACAAGCTATTCAGGATCATTTGGGTATTTTTGTTTTATAACTTAACCTTTAGGCCCTGGGTGATGTTCCAGAACGTCTGATCAGTGCGCCCCGGGTGACGTTCCAGAACGTCCGCCTATTTTCCTGCCATTTTTTTTCTTGATTTATCCCCACGAGTGGGTACTGCTAGCAACACCCTAACCCAGGGCTTAAGGGTTAATTAACACTTGTTTTTATAGGTTCTGGTATCAATATTTCTTGCTTTTTTTTCATCGAAGAATTGAGTCTCCGTCTTTTTTTTTGGCACCCCCTACATCCTTGTGTAAGGTGAAGCGCAGAAGCGTTTACAGCGCCCAACAGGGAAGCATGCTAAGTTCATGCTTGCCTTTATGTCTCATGAGTTAAGGGCATAGAAGCCTGAAGAGTCAATGGTTTATGTCTAAGCAAGTTATTGGAAGCTCCAACAACTTTCCCTGAATACGAATTCGCAACTTTCGATTTACAGCAGGTACCTACTTTGCTGCTAGGTGAACAGGGACCAAGGGAGGCTGAGAAGTATGTCCGAACAACTTTCCACCGAAATATTTTATTTAAAAATATTTTATTGGATAAATCTTGGAGAGAATTTATTCGGGATCATTATGTTAGCATATACATCTCTCTAATACGATTAGAACACATGCTGTCAATAAAAGATTATACACTTTTTTGCTAGCCGTAAATGTTTTCGCTCATGCTTGTGGCCTCAATGTAATGGGAGAGCATTTGTCCGTGCGAGATGAGATGATAAGATGTGCATTTTAGAATCAGAAAACTTTTCTCAGCGGCCAGTGACATTCCGGGAATGTACAGTAATATCTCCGTTAGCTGGAATCCCTCAAACGCGGGACTCACCTGTAGCCGGAATTTAAATTTTCTTGGAAAATTACGGCTTTGGGAACAATTTTCCGAGCTTCACATTTTCTGGAAAATTTTGAGAAAATTTTCCCAGTACCCAGAAAATTACGGAAAATTCCTGGGATGGGAGAGATTTTTTCCGGGTTTGAGAGATCAAAATCAGGTGCATTTTCCAAAAATTCTGAAAAAAAAAAAAAAATTCTGGTACTGTACCTGAAAAATTCCGAGGATGGGGGATATTTTTACGGGTTCAAGAGATGATGTTAATGCGCAATTTCTGGAACTTACGAGAAAATTTTTCTGTTACCCGGAAAATTCCGTGGGGTTAAGGAATTTTTTTCCTGCTTTAAGACAGTAGTCTTGTTACCCAGAAATCTTTCATTCCTGGAAGTGTTCCGCACCAATTCTTCTGGCTAACGGGGATATCACTTACAGTGCTGTATTGTACATACTGTACCTGGAAATATTCCGGCTGTGAGTCGTCTCATTAACCAAAATTCTCTCGTCCCCGAATAGCTCTGCACCAATTGCTCCGGTTAACGGGGATATTACGTACAGGTGTCCCTCATTTAGCATAAATTCACTTAAAGTTAATTGGTTTCGCCATAAAAATTTTTTTACACTTTTTCTCACTTCAAGTTAGGTCAAAATTCAGTTTAGCGATAGCTTGACTCACTGGGAAAGGGGAAAAGCTGGGGATGAGGTGGCCCGTGAGATGGCATGTTGCCATTGTTACTTGTTATGAAACTATAAAAGTTGTGGACAAATCATTACAATATTCTCATGTGGCATAGATGTAAGTTTAATAGCATATAAAACTATAACATAGGAAAGTTTAAGAACATGGGTGTGTATGTGTGGGAAGTTACCGTATGTGTGGACTCATGGAGGCAGAGGTCTGTAAATGCGTTGCTGACTCACCATATACCTGCGCTCCCTCCCCTCAATGTGACACTCACGGCATACACACACATACACGTCTCCCATTAAGTTGGGTGATTGCCCGGCTAAACTGTCACATAACGTAGATGATGGTTTGGGTGTGGAAGGCACTATTTTTTGTAAATAAAATACAGCTCCTCCCCGATTTACGACGGGGTTAGGGACCAAAATCCAGGTCGGAAGTCGAAAATGCTTAAATAATACATAGAAAATCTAAAATGGGTCTCTTTTTCTTCTCAGCACCACAAAACTCTCACTTTTTAGCTTGCCAGCCATTTTAAAGTGAATTACAAACTAAAATTTTCTCCGTGTACTGACGCTGGGACTTGTAAATACTACGTAATTTGACAAATTTTGGTTACGACTGAGGCAGGTCGTAAGTGTGAGTGGTCGTAAGTCGAGTAGATCATAAGTCGGAGAGGAGCTGTATGTGCTATTGTATTGATGATATGCTATGTATCAATTTTATTATTTGTCATAGCAATATTTGTTCATTTTTGACATGCAATTTGAAATTTGTTAGAAATACGCTCACCTTGTGTTTACCACATTGTTGGACTCAATCATATTGCTTATATAGAAATTTGGCATTAATAAATCATTCGTTTAACTTCAAAACAATTAAAACAAACTCAGTATTCATTATTATTATTATTATTATTATTATTATTATTATTATTATTATTATTATAATTATTATTATTATATTATTATTTTTACTACTACTACAGTAAACCCCCGATAACTCGGCACTTATGGGGCTCTGGCCTTGCCGAGTTATCCCAAATTCCGACTTATCGAGGCACTTCCTCCATCCTACAAAAATACAACAATAATAATAAGTTATCGATCTATATACAGCTACTCCCCGACTTACGACTGGGTTAGGGACCCAAATCCAGGTCGTAAGTCGGAATGGTCATAAGTCAGAAATGTAAAAAATAATACATATAAAATCTAAAATTAAATATAGTACAGTAAAAGTAATAAATTAAGAAGAATGGATACAGTGTTACTGTACTGTGCACTTACCTTTAATGTAGTCAGCTGAATGCACAAGGGGCCCCCATAATTTTCTATTTACAGGATACATGGAGACTATATTAATTGGATGAAGCAGAGGAGGAGACAGGGCTGGGTGGGTCATCAATGTCGCTTTCCTCAGACAGGTTAACGTACAGGGGAAACTTGCTGGTTGAAGGTATTGGATCATCTTTAGGGAGTGAAGAGGCAGCACTGGTGGGGCGTGAGGAGACAGCAATGGCGGACTTCTTAAAATAGATGTCCAATTTAGACTGTACAGTTTACTTTTTCTTTTCATTATGAATCTTCCTGTAGCAAGCAAGTGCATCTTGGACCATTCTGTCAACTTTGGCAAAACGCTCAACATTTTGATCCATTCCGTCAAACATTTGCATCCCCTTATTAATTGTTGCAATGCCTCTGCCATTTGCTTCACTGAAAATTTTTTTGGGGGGTGCAGGTTCCTTTTCTACATTTCGACCCTCTTCTTCCTCTGCATTTTTCTGTGCTTCCAGTCCAATAAGATCCTCGTTACTTAGCTCTTCTGCTACGCTTTCAACCAACTGTTCAACATCTTCATTATCAATTTCTAACTGACCTGTAACCTCATCCCATGCTGTACTGATGTTATTTATACATTTCAAAATGTAGCAGCAACAGCCTGAGCGAAGGTCGCACGTAAATAATTAGCTTTAAAAGCTGCACTAGCACCTTGATCCTTGATCCATGGGTTGGATGACAGAGTTAGTGTTAGGTGGAATGTAGACTATCAGGGTGCATGTCGTCCGGGTGTGGTGGGTGTCCCGGAGCATTATCCAAAATTAGCAAAATCTTGAATGTAATCCCTTGTTGCAGACAATACTCCTTGGCTTGAGGAATGAAACAAGTCATGAACCAATCCTCAAACAGTACTAGGGTCATCCAGGTTTTCTTGTGACTTCGATAAAACACTGGCAGTGTGTGCTTGCTGACATGTTTAAAAGCCATTGGGTTCTCTGAATGATAGATCATGAAGGGCTTTATCTTGAAACCAGCTACATTCCCCCCCAACAGAAGTGTGATTCGGTCCTTGAATGCCTTGAATCCTGGCATTGTTTTCGCCTCTTTGTAGATGTACTGTATGTCCATTCAGGCATGCTCTTCCATAATAATCCAGTTTCATCCACATTGAATATTTGCTCAGGCAAATAATTTTCCTCCACGATGACATGATCTAGCTCCTCCTTAAAAGCTTCGGCAGCACCAACATCAGCACTAGCTGCCTCTCCACTCACCTTGACATTATGTAAACTGTAATGGTTCTTAAATCTGTTAAACCACCCATGACTTTCTGTGAAGGTTTGTTTGCACTCATCTCCTGCCTGCTCCTTCAGGCTTTCAAAAAGGTTCTTGCCTTAGCCTGTAGGGTTAGAAGGCTTAAGGATACATGCTTTTGTATCTGGTCTTCCATCCATATCACAAGTAATTTTTTCATCTCATGAATGGGACCTTGTCTTTTCTTCGTAATTATATTTCCCTTTATAGGTGCTGATCCTTTCACTACCTCACGAATACATTCCTTGTCCTTCAGAATAGTGGATATGGTCAAGTGTGAGAAGCCTAACGTCGCGTGAAATGGTTGCTACAGTTTTTCCATTTTCAAGCTGCATTATTATCTTCATTTTCTTCTCAAAATTAATTGACCGTCTCCTTTTCTTCTGAGCACCACTAGCACTCTCACTTGTACGCTTTCCAGTCATTCTAAAGTGAATTACATACGAAAATAATGTCAGTACACAGTGCGATCAGTTGCGGATACAACGAAAGCCAAACACCACCTAAGCGCTCTATGGGTGGGTGCTGTAGCCACGCGGTGACCCAAGCCATGCGACGCTCTGGTACGGGACGGAAACGTTTCGGTCTAGAAAAGACATGTGTCATTTGAAAAAAATTTTGGTGCCGACTGCGGCAGTCGTATGTGCAGATGGTCATACCAACTGAGGCAGGTCGTAAGTGCGGGTGGTCGTAGGTCGAGTAGGTCGTAAGTCGTAGCTGTATGTGTACATGTAATTACTAAATGTTAAAAAGTAACACTTACCAGTACTGTACTGCAAGCAAAGAATGAAGCATCATAGTAAGTGATACAGATGTATGGTAGGTGATGCAGGTGGCCATATATGCTGAGATTTTCCTAGATATTTTTATTTATTTTTTATGTGATTATCCCACCCGGGCACATGAGGGGGGGGGGGGAGAATGTAGTAGTACAGTACTACCCCGATTTACACGGTCAATTGAACCCGCGGTGGCCCGCGTAAAATGGGAAACGCGTAAATGGAACAACAGAACATATGGGATTAATTGAAATAGAGACTGGGCCGACCCCCAAACTCCACTTTTTCCCGACACAATATGTACGTTGTAGTAAAAATAACATCTTAACTTTATGATGGTATGCACACACACATAATATAGAAGAGAAATATCAATAAGAGAATAATATACTGTACCAGGTAAAAGAAAAATCAAGGTTTAACACTTACGTCAGGTTAGGTTAAGTTAGAAAAAAATCAAGGTTTAACACTTACGTCAGGTTAGGTTAGGTTAGGTTTTTAAAAAATCAATGTTTAACACTTACCTAAGGTTAGGTTATGTTAGGAAAAATCAAGGTTTAACTCTTACATCAGGTTAGGTTATGTTAGGAAAAATCAAGGTTAGGTTTAACACTTACGTTAATAGAAGAGATGGGTCGGCGTACGGGAATGGCGGCTGGTTCCGAGGCAGAGGGCAGACTACTGGCCCTCAGGTGAGTCACCATCACTGTCATCCACATTTGTCAGGGCCTCCCTGACAAATCCCTCAAAGTCATCATCACTGTCTCTGTCTCCGTCACTATCACTGGCTTGAGCTGGCTGTGGTGGGTTGCGGGCGAAGAACTCAGTAATGCTTTGTTGACGGCTAATGTTGATGTTGTCGTGATACACCTTGATGTACGGCTCCATAGCCTGCAGCAGCTGGGTAGTGAAGACTTCATACCAGTTATAGTTAGGGTCGTCGGAAAGGAGGAGCTTCAGTTACTCTGTACACTCGATGGCACCCCTAACATTACCATGCGTTAACTTGTGTTCTTGTCGGGATGACGCACCACCAGCCTCTTCACTGACGTGATTGTCTTCTAACATCTTGTCGGCAGTCACCTCAGGATCCCTGATCACCTCCAGGATGTCTTCGTTGGTGGTCTCGGAAAAGTCTGCAGCTATAACACTCTGCGCAGCTTTTCTGGCAAGGTCCACTGCTACTGCAACCGACTGAACCTCACCAGTCACAGGTTGACTCTGCCTCCCACCTGGGATACCTTGCAACACATGTCTCCATGTGTGACAAACCGTTGCTACAGACAGCTGATCCCATGCCTCCACCAAGAAGTCCACAGCTTTCTTGACGTTAAATTTCCTCCAAAAGTGTTTGAGGAGAACTTCTTGCTCCGCCAACTGTTGTTCCTCGTCCTCGTCGCTCTTGCTATCGGTGTCACCCAGGTTACTCAACTCATCCTTGGTGTTGGTACAGTCGTTCAGGAGCTTAAAGTTCTTTGCAGAGTATGCAGCTTTCACATTGCAGATTACTTCTTGGTCCATGGGCTGGATTAATGACGTAGTGTTGGGAGGAAGGAAGACCACTTTTACGTTGGGGTGACGATCCAACAGTAGGGGCGAGTGTCCTGGTGCGTTGTCAAGGAGCAACAAAATCTTGAATGGAACATTCTGTTGCTCACAGAATTTCCTCACGTCGGGAACGTAACAGTCATCAAACCAGGAGAGGTACAGAGCAGAGAACATCCACGCCTCACGTACGGTCAGCCAGTGGACATTTAGCTTGGTCATGCCCATGTTCTTGTAGGCGTGTGGCTTGCGGGCTGTGTGGATTACCGATGACTTGAGTTTACAGGAACCGGAGGCATTGGTGGTGAAGAGGACGGTGATGCGCTCCTTCTGCATCTTCCGGCCCTGACACTTGCTGGCAGACTGGACAACGAAGGTCTTGGAAGGTAGCTTTTTCCAAAACAGACCGAATTCGTCCATGTTGAACACCTGGTCATCGGTGTACTGTCCTTCCTCCATAATCTCACGTAAGAATGAAGGAAAATCCCTAGCCGCAACACGGTCAGCACTCGCTTCTTCACCACCAATGTTAATGTTGGTGATCTTGTTCCCCTTCTTAAACCTGTGCAGCCACCCAGAGGAAGCATTGAAGGGTTTGGGCTCTGTAATTCCCATCTTACGTGACACTGCTGCGTACAGTTCACGTGCGTACTCCTGAACTGACCGCGTGTCGACCGCCATGTTCCGTCTTGCCTGACAAATCAAGTAACACACAAGTAAATTTTCTGTCTTGAGAAGCACCTTGTTCCTGGCAATACTTGATCATTGAAGCACCTGCAGACTTTGTGATGTTCATGTGTTCTTTTATCTTGGCTGCATCCTTCTTGATCGTCCGGATCATAGATTCGTTAACACCATGCTGGAGCTCGAGATCAACCTGTCTTGTTCCTTTTTCTAACTCTTGTATTATATTGTACTTCACCTCGTAACTTAGGGCACGTCGTATCTTCTTTGGCTTAGGGCGGCTGGGTCTAGGTAATGCAAGGTTTTTCTGTGGTGGTGGTGGTCCGGCGGCAGCCATTGTTACGGAACAATAGATACCACGGTGTGGCCGGGAGGATGTAACTGACGCAGCTAGGTCAAGCGCCTTCTACCCGCCAGCGGGAAGGCACGTCATTTTACATTAAACCAATCACAGCTAGCGGCGGAGGGAGGTAAGGATGCGTGGCCCAATCACAGTCCGATATGTCATATGACATCAGCGATAATGCAACAAAGGCATCCACTGCGCAACCTACTCACGCCGCTTGCCCCAGCATGGCAGGAGGTTTGAATCCAAAAATGGCGGCGCGGCAGGACTGCCAGCCGCTCTCCGCGTATATGAGTAGATGCACCTCGTAAAGTGGGAATTCCGGTTCTGGCGGGGTACCGCGTAAATGTGGAAACGCGTAAACAGGAACCTCGTAAATCGGGCTATTACTGTACTAATAATTTATAGTACAGTGGTCCCTCGGTTAACGAGCACAATCCGTTTCAGCAGGTTGCTCGTTAACCGAAAAACTCGTTAACCGAAACCATTGTTTCAATGGGTTTTTGGGTAATTGGTTCCAGCTCACCGAAAATTGCCTAAATTCAACAAAAAAGGGAGAAAAGTACACTTACTTTGAGGTGTGTATGTAGAAGGCTCCTGGATGATGATGATGATGATGGGAATTAGAATGGGGGTGGAGGAGAAGGGAGAAGAGAAGGCATTGGGGTGGAAGAGAAGTCACCCCATGGCACCATTTCACCCATAAAATTTTAGTTCTCTTGGTGTATTTCAAGATTATTTTCTTTAAATCAACACTGCACTGCATTATATATTGTCAATATGTAAAATATATTTCAAAATGACCAATAATTTGCTTGGAAGCACCGAAAAAAAGCGTTTAATTCAAGAGAGTCTCAAGCAAGATGTTACCTCCACTGAAAACAGAGAGAGACTAACGCCAGTCTGGTGTGTTAACAGGCTGGATGGCACGCCAGAAACTAGTTTCTTTACCTTCAATTATGTTCAATAATTGTTAAAATGAATAAAAAAGTTAATATTAAACTTTTAAAATTATTGAATAGTATAAACTTCTTGATATTTACTAAAATAGTAAGGAATTTAAGCCCTAAAACCGATTACTGTATTGGCGGACTAATACTACAGCTGGTGGACCGCCAAATGCAAGCGAAAACATGTTGAAGTCGGCTCGTAAAAAACTCGTTAATCGAGGGATTGCTCGTTAACCGAAGTTAAGAATCTTATGGAAGGTAAATCGTTAACCGAAATCTCGTTAACCGAGGCGCTCGTTAACCGAGGGACCACTGTAAATAAAATTTTTAATAAAAAGTAAAATAAAATAATAATGATAACAATAATAACAACACTGTAATAATAATGATGATAATAATAATAATAATAATAAAGAAATACAAAAATAAAAAATAAAAATCAGTAGTGAGAAATGCTATATGTATGCTGTGCTATCAAGTAAGAGAAACAATTGAGTCCCTGCAATTGTGCGTAAATGAGGCAGAAAGTCAGATTAGCATCCTGGGACTTGGTCACAATTTTCATGATGCCATATAGCAGCAGGGTCTACCATTAGACAATACATTATGCTTCCAATATCTTTCCAGGCCCTATTTGATAGCTGCCCACTATCTGCTACCTACCTACAGCATTTCCCGAGTTATACTCTAGTAATATCTCCGTTAGCCGGAATCCCGCAAACCCGGAACTCTGTGATAGCCGGAATTGAAATTTGCTCGGAAAATCATTCCCAAAGCCGGAATTATCCAAAAATATCCGGCTTTTGGAACAAATTTTCCGGGGTTGAAAATCGAGAGCATTTTCTGAAAATGCCTTGAATAAAGACAAAAGCTAAAGTACTTTGGGGGACCTCGCCTAACTCGGTGTCAGGTGTAGGTAGGGTGGGGGATTAGTGGTCTCACATTACTGACCTTCTGATAGAATATTAGGTCACCCTTTCTTGGCGGAGGATTAGTGGGTCTCATGACCTGAAGATGTCTTGAATAAACACAAAAACTAAAGTATTTTTGGGGATATTGTGATAAGTATAAGTATAAATGAGCAAAGTTGTATCCCTTCAACGTTACCTTACATAACATTATAAAATATGGAGTGAGAAAGCAGAAAGATGTGGTTGATTAGAGAGATGGAGTGGAAAGGAGTGGTAACATGCACCAGTGTTGCCAAGCAATAAGCTCCTCAACAGCTGATATTTTGATTCGCCTCCATGCAGTCACACAACAGGATCCTCACTAGATGCTTATTGTCTTAATTCCTCTGTGTGTGTGTGTGTGTGAAGACTCACACTTATTTAGGGAAGTTGCAGAATTGTTCACAAAAAATAAATGTCTATCTTAGTTCACTTCTCTGAGATGGGTGGACGGATGCAAGTCGTTATATGTACATGCGTATATATATATATTTACACTTGTATCTACAGAGGACACTTGAGACCCTGCAATTGTGTGTAAATGAGGCAGAAAGTCAGATCAGCAACCTGGGACTTGGTCACAATTTCCATGATGCCATATGGCAGCAGGGTCTACCATTAGACAACACATTATGCTTCCAACATCTTCCCAGGCGGTAGTACCTACCTTTCAAAGCATTAAAATATCTTTCGGTGTTAACTACTGTTTTTTGCAAATAAACAATAGAGCAGTTTACTTGTAATATTTGTTGTTAAATTGTTAAACAATGCAGTTACGGTATACAGTATTCATATAATGCTCAATGACAGTTGCCCCCCTGAAAAAAAAAAACACAGAGAACTGTTGAAATGAAAATGCCAAGTCACTTATAAGCCACAATATATGGTATGTATGTCATGTATGCCTGTAGTTAATACAGAGAAATTATTAGGAATACATATAAAACCCATAACTCATGAATGTATAACACCTTAAGGTGCAGAAATTTTTGTTGTTGTTGTTGTCTGTACAGTAACTTGTATCACTTTTTATTTCTTTATGTTGTCATCATTGCTATTTATATGCTTTGATTACTGCTCTTTATATGCATACAATTTTAAGCTTTGATGTTACAGTGTACAGGTAAAGTCACTTATGGGATGAATGTAGTGAAATTTATAAATAAAAGTTGGTAACTGGTGGAAATTCAGTTTCAGAGTTTGTAAGACTGTTCAAAGCAACAGCTGTTGTGGTGGTAATCACAACCAAGACACGTTGATGTGAATCAGTTGTCTTGCTACAAAATATGTCTTTGGGTCGAATTATACAAAAGATATGAAAATTTTTTGCTTTTTTACCAAATACAGTAATCAGGGGTCAAACTGCTGTATACAGTATATGACTTCAGTTTATACATGTGTATATACAGTACAGTAATTTTACAATTGTTGTAAGTTATTTTATTTACACTCTTATAGTGTCAGTAAACCTAATTTTTAACTGTATTTTACATTTTACACAGGTTTCTTCATTTTTGGCGATTGCAACAGCTAAGCAAGTGTTGATGCAGTATGAACCAAGCCTACTGGAAGAATATGGTGGACCTGTCAAGTTAAATCCTACCTGGGCAAAGAGTTTCCTTAAACGTATTGGACTCCATCAGTTAGCATAATACTACTGTACTGTGATGTTACACTATTACTAATCAGCATGATGATCTCAGAATATTGTCTCATATTAAAAGTGTTGTAAGATTTTGATAACATATTTACTTATTGTTAACTTGTTATCTCGTTCCAAAGGATGACGTAAAAGTACTACAGTATAACCAGAGAAATGTTTTTAAGATAACTAATGCCTGACAATGACTACCTCTTATTGCTACCTCCATTTTTTATGCACAAAGTATCTATGTAGTTATATCTGCTAACAAAGTTACCGGGTGATTCATGTTGAATTATTACTAAGATTGGTTGCTAGGATCTAGAAGAACATTATTTCCTATGTAACATATGGTGCAAATCTTAACTAATTTTTGTACAGCAATTAGATTCTTGTACCTAGTTGAGATAGAAATATTATGTGACTGATGTTTGGAAAGAAAACTGCATATCTATTGTTGTAATTGGAACATAATTGATACAAGAAGAAGTTAATTGGACAGAAAAGAGTGAACCATTTACCCTCATTAAATGATATTACAGTATCATGACATGTTACAAATACAGAATGATATGAAGTAGAAGTCAATCAGGTTGGTGATGTGTTTCAGCAGACAGCATTGTAACACAAGTGTTTACATATCAACAGTTTTTAATAGTGAATATTAACTGAATTAAAACTCCAAGGTTTTCTTCCCCTACTTTTTTATGCACTCTTACCCCCTTTTCACTTAATAAAATTGTCTGGCATTAGCCAAATAAAATAATAAAAGTGGCATCTCAGTAGTGAAGGGGTTAATGTGTCATGAAGTTTGTTCATTTACTCACACTCAAACATTATAGCAAGTGTTTAAACACATTGTAGTAATGAAAATGCAAGATACAATATGGGAAGTTTCCTTACAGTAGTTTGAAATATGATATTGAAGATTTGGTTCTTAAAAACAAATTCATCTAGAGTACAAATTTACATGTTTTACACATGTGACTTGTGCTACTATCTGCTCCTATGAGATTAAATTAAAACCTGGCCTAGATGTACCTTGCGGGAGTCTCCTTTAAGTTAACATATGGAATTTCACTGAAATATTGTGTTTCATCATATAATATCACCACAATCATCAGCTATAAATCACCATCATCATTTTTATTGTTAAATGTTACTATGATTATTATTATTTCTTGGGGAAGGTAAGCAGTGACATAATGAGGGGGGGGAGGATGCCAACCTGATGATTGTGAAAATATAGGGCCAAAACCTGACTAAACAAAGCCAGGATTTTTTATTTTATTTTTTAATTTGTTGTGATGGTGATAGAAGAGCACCTTAGTTAGCCAAAGAAACATCCAGGTAATGTTCTTAATGACTTATGAGTGCCTTAAACTTCTTATGAAAAGCAGCTGTGGCAGTATGGTCAACTCGTTCATGCTGATGAGCCACCCCTTGATCTTCGACGTCAGTATCTCCAAGTCCAGTGTTGGTTTCGCCTCCACCGCCTTCCACAGTCTGTAACCAACACTTGTGTAGTTGACAAGGCTATGTCCCCACACTACACTCAGCACCCAGGCCTCCCATAACCTTTCAGCTTCAGGGTAAGGGAAGTTGTGAGAATTCTTTGTCTTCCTCCTGTTCAGATATGCCCCATGAGGTTCCGTAGTGCTGCTCCGTGGATTCTCCCTGAAGTTTAAGTCTGTCAATAATTTAATGAAAGGAAGGACTTACTCCATCTCTGTGTTGCTAATTCTCTTTACATGTATTTAGATCATGCCTCCTCTCACAGAGGGACTATTCCTGTATACACTGACGGCTCTAAGTCGGATGCAGGGGTGGGATTGTTTTGTGAGGCAAAGAGATCTATTTGTGGAGTCTCAAACCTCCTCACTAGACTCTTGAACTTCGATATCTTTAGGGACCATTCTGTTTCTGTCGATACTGGCCTGAGTTGGGACAACGCATCTGCCCAATTGTTTTGTACTCCCGGTATGTGAGCTGCTTTGAGGTAAAGTGTTTGCGTTACACAAACTTTTTTTTTTTTTTTTGGACAGAGTGAGAAGTGGCCAAGATCTGGTTGAGCCTTGATGATTGAGACTAAACACTGCCGTTCTGTTGTCCATGGCAAACTCAAACGTCATGTTTTTTAAATTTGGGTTTGCCAACAAAAAGAATAGGACTACTGCTAATTCTTTTATGTTTATGTGCAAATATCAGGCCAAGAAATTGTAGTATTACCTTCTAAAAACAATGCATGATGACCCACAGTTGCTTGGCCTTCCTGTCTCTTTGTAAGTGCTGAGAGATCAGGAAGTTTAGAAACATTTTCATAAAATACCTTGAATAAGGAATCCACAGACTCAGATGTGGTCGAAAACAATGAAGACTTAGATCTTACCAATGTTACCCAAGGCCTATTTGGATCATCCTTACACTCAATGTTATCCATCAGCTGCATGGGAGTCGACAGCAGCCGTGGTCGTTTGTACGGACGTGTTCGAGATAGGATTGGGATACCATTCCTCAAAAGGAGAGTTCCGTCAAGGGAAGTGGAGCAACTGCATTCTGAGAGTAATTAGAAAACCCAGGGCAGAAGCCTGAAAAAATTCGTGAACGAACATGAGAAGAGGGAGAGGGATGGCAACATATATCATGGTATTCATACTAGCACGTGTATAGTGGGACAAAGAAAAAATTTATATACAGTATATATATATATACAGTTGGTCCTCACTTTACGCGGTTAATGTAACCCGGAGGGTCCCGCGGAAAGCGAGAAACGCGTAAAGTGAAAAAC
>NW_024718273.1:4389817-4506361 GCF_018991925.1 Homarus americanus | reverse complement strand
AGGACCCAATTCAATTTACACCGTTATTTTATTCATATTTACAACAAAAATATAATAAAAAATAAATTAAATTAAATTTTCATTTAAATAATAACTAAATCCCGATATATATTTTACAAATACTGTACTGTATATATAAAAAAAACACGCCTTGTGCACGGAGGCTGCCGGGCTTGTGAGTGGTGATGCCAGCATCACTAGCGTAAAGAGTCGCAGCTGGAGGGCCCTTTGTTTTCACGCATCTGAACAGGAAAAGGAGAAATACTTTCTCAGGTTTCTTACAGCATTTTTGTGTCCCTATTCAACATGAGCAAGAGAGCAAGTGATGGTAATGCTGGTTCAAAAGCTAAAAGAAAGTGTATAAGCTTAGCCAAGAATCTAGATGTGCTAAAAACAATATGAAAAAGGTGAGAGGTCTGTGGACATTATATGGAGCAAGCAATGGACATATTTTCTGAAGTGGATCCATTAACAGAACAAAGCATTAAAATTAACAGGGACGTGAAAAATGCATTTGACCTCTACATAAAGATGCATAATGAGAAAAGAAAGCAGCTGTGAAAGATTCTTTAGACAGTTTTATTATTTGAAGACCTAAACCATCAACTTCAGCTACAGTTAAACCATCAACTTCAGTTACAGCTACACCATCAACTTCAGTAACACCACCAACTTCAGTTACAGCTACACCATCAACTTCAGTTACAGCTACACCACCAACTTCAGTTACAGCTACACCACCAACTTCAGTTACAGCTGCACCACCAACTTCAGCAACACCACCAACTTCAGTTACAGCTACACCACCAACTTCAGTTACAGCTGCACCACCAACTTCAGCAACACCACCAACTTCAGTTCAGTTACAGCTACACCATCAACTTCAGTTACAGCTACACCATCAACTTCAGCTACAGCTGCACCATGAACTCAGCTACAGCTACACCATCAACTTCAGTTACAGCTACACCATCAACTTCAGCTACAACTACACCACCAACTTCAGTTACAGCTACACCACCAACTTCAGTTACAGCTATGCCACCAACTTCAGGCACAGCTGCACCATCAACTTCAGCTACAGCTACACCATCAACTTCAAGTACAGCTACACCATCAACTTCAGCTACAGCTGCACCATGAACTTCAGCTACAGCTACACCATCAACTTCAGCTAAAGCTACACCATCAACTTCAGCCACAGCTACACCATCAACTTCAGGTACAGCTACATCATCAACTTCAGCTACAGCTAGACCATCAACTTCAGCTACAGCTACACCATCAATTTCAGATTCAACTACACCATCAAATTCAGCATCAACAGCAGCTTCAGCAACAACTAACAGCTTCAGCAACAGCTTCCAGTTCAGTAACAACTATGGCATCTTTATGGAAAGCTACAGCTTCAGATCAAGTTGAACCTACAGCTTCAGGTGGAGAACCTGATGACTTGAGAACTTCGTCATCTGAGTAAAAACTCACACAGCAACATTGGCTGTCCTTATGTTTTTACTTTACCACCATTGGTGAGTAGAATTTTTGTTTTATATTCATAAGTATTAATTAAAACAAATATAAGCAGTAATAACTTGTACAGTAGAAGTCCAAAAATCCGGACTGCTTGGGGATTGGGTCGGTCTGGATTTTCGGATTTTCCGGATTCTTAGGCAGTACTTTTAAAATTCAAATTTAAGGAGGAATAAAGAGATGAACAGGTACATTTTGATAATTTATTCATTAGCAAATATAGCAAGCTTCAAAACGAGCAGTTTTAAAGAAAAAGCTTTGAATTCTAGAATTTTATTCTTTGCCTTTTTTATATCATAAATTGTAGACTTTCCAATGTGGTATGTTTCCATTAGAACAGTATTGCTCACACCACGTTCTAGTTTCTTAATTATTTCAAGTTTGTCACTCAATTTCAACGTGTTCTTTCTCTTCACACAACGAAGTTTATCTACTTTAGGAGCCATTATTATGGGCTTGCACAGTACTCTGTAAATGGAAAGAGTAGGACTCAAAATTTCACATGTTGTCACAGTTTGATTGCTCGTTTTAAAGTGGCAACTACGTGGTCGCTTGTAGTCGCTGTGCAGCTGTGGCGCTCCGCACATACACACAAAAGCCCGCTAAAAAAAAAAAAAAAAAAAAAAGTTTGAGTTTTCGAAAAGTCCGGATTCTCGGGTGGTCCGGATTTCTGGCATCCGGATTTTTGGACTTTTACTGTACTAATAAGTGTTGCTCTCATATTCTAATGTAGTGAAATGAAGCTCTGTTTTCATGTGTGCGCACTTACATACGTTAGCATTGTGCCTTGGCTTTTTTCTTTACCATTAATGGTTAGCTACTTCTATTGTTCCATTTATTTACATTAAATAACATTAATTAAAACATACATATAAATTTTTACATAAATTTTACTACAGCTACAACCAGGGTCTTATTTTCTTCAGTTTCATATGTAGAACCACCGTCACGGGTGTAAACAATAACGAAAACATTGCCGTCTCGTCTCCTCTTGTGTGTTTTAATATTCTACATACAGTATTATTAGTGAATTGTATTGTTCATTTTGCACACATAAACATTAATTCAATCAACTAGACATTCAGTAATAAACAATAATGAATCTTTTGTACACAAGAGAAATGACGCTGTGTTTCCACGAGTGTCCGTGTATACATACGTTGCACTTCCACTATGTCACTTTTTTTCTTTACCATCAATGGTTACTTCTACTGTACATACATTAAATAACATTAATTAAAATATACTGTACTGTACATTTTTTTACACTAATTTTACTGCAGGTACAACCAGGGTTTTATTTTCTTCATGGCGACTCTGCCTTTATCAGCATATGCCACATGCCAGAAGGAGTCAAGTAATCTTATTTGTTATCCTACACGAATTAATATAGCAGGGTCTTAATCAAACTGTAAGATGGACTTAGTCAATAACACAACAAATTTAGAGTCATGTAGTTTTGTTAACAGACATTTTGACAGTCCATCCTCAGGAAATCCTATCGCTTCTCACCCATTGGACCTTTCAGAAAGTACACCAAAGTGAAGTGATCACAAACATTACAGTGTGGAAGCCAAATGGATACCAATAGTGATGATGATGCAGCCTTGTGGCACCCACTGACATTTGTGACAAAACAATTTTCTCATCCCACAGTGACTTCAGCCTTGATAGTGTTCGTGCAGATAACCACTATAATAATCATAATTACTTTAGTCTCCTATGTAAAGAAGCAGCTTTGTAAACCAGCTATAGCTAAATCTGCTATACAGGAAGCTGTCCCTAATATTATCTATTACATAGCCTAACCAGTATCACATAGTGGCAGTCATTTGAGACCATCACCAAGGTAGACAATTTTAGCAATATCCACGTGATAGATTCTTTTCCCTATGCAGCCATCCGAGGACTGTTGACACCACGAAGAGCAATCTGTAAGAAGTTTAGTGTAGTTTAGTCTGTAACCAGACATTATTTCAGCAACGCTGCTGACACTGATTCAGGTGTTCATACCAAGGAATTGACTCAAACTGACTCTTTTTCCTACTGATAGAAGTTTGTGAAGCTTGAACTCATGCATCTCTTCGGTGACGCCACTGTTAGTTGTAGCTCCTAGGTGGGTCCCAGAGCTAGGTAGTTTTGACTGACACCACCCAGTTCTTGATCTAACACTGTGTATTTGAAGGGAGAGACCTTCAGTCCTAGTAGATCTACTAATTCTGAGTATAACTCTCAGAAATCTGAATTTATTAATGTTTTGTATCAGTTCTAGATCAAGTGGGTTGGGCGTTTTGTGAGCAAGGGTGTGGGTATGTATGTGTGCTATATAACGGCGTATCTGCCTAATTATTTTGAGACGCGACGCTCGCAAGATGCCAGCGCTTCGCCGCTTCGGCCAGCTTCGCTAAGACGCACGCGGACGTATTACAAATAATAATAATAATATTGTTTTTAAGCTCTGCTTCACCTTACAAGGCAGTGTGGGTTGGAAATGATTACAAATACATAAGGTAGTCTGATTAAGATAACCGTGTCTGAAATAATAAACTTGAAAGTCCATGTGTAACAGTTTGCTCTATGTAACAAGTATCTTTTCTGTTTTTAATATACAGTACTTAGGAGTGCTAGTGTGTGCACTAATTAATTTTTTTTATTTAAATTTATGTTACAGTTAGACTTCGGCTTTACGCATTTCTACTATGCATACGTTTTATCTTATTTGCCGTGAGATTTTTTTATTATTATTAGTTATTTTTATTTTTAGTTTTTTCTGTTCTTACGGTTTTATTTTCTATATATCGAACGCTTCCAGTTAATGTGTTCCATGTATAATTAGAAAATTATGGGGTTCTATGTGATTTAGCTGACTACATAAAGGTGGGTGCTCAGTCATACTGTATCCATTCCTTATATTTATTACTTTCACTGTACTGTATCCATTCCTCATTATTCATTACTTTACTGTACTGTATTTCATTGCAGATTTTATAAAAATAAATAAATAAATAAAAATTATTTATGTTTTATTTACGATTTGTGGGGGTCCCTAACCTCGTCGTAAGTTTTTGGTATGGATGGCTTGTTTTGGTGAAAATATTTTAATACCTTTTCTTCCAGTACACGTAATGATTCGGGTCAGTGTGCAGTGTAGTGACCTTCTGGAAATCCTTGGCTCCAGGATTATCTCCTGCTTGTGTGTGTATTTGCTCACGGAAACTCTCGATATTGCAACTTCTGTACATTTCACATCTTCGTGTAGTTTCTAAATATCAACATAGCATAGCGCCAATAATACTTTGCTAATTATAATGCTGTACATCTTTTTCACACCAAAATGAATACCTGTGGTAGAAGATTTAACAATAAATAATCTGTTATAATATGGAAAATTCAGTAAAATAGTTCTAAAGTAAAATCACGAAATATGTTTCTATTTTAGTCTATTACAGTATATACCATTACAGTACTTGGCTGGCTAAATCTATGGCAAACCTTTTCACTACAGAATTACTCTCAAGAGAATGATTAATCCATATTTCTAATTTAGAACAGAAATTTGACTGTAAAACAGAGGATTTTTGATAGAGAGTTGATAGTCATAGAAACAATTATTTTACCTTATGCTTCCATGCTGCCCTTGGCAAATATCTAGAAGTAGTTTTCACATATAAATAATGCTTATGGGTATGTTTGGTGGTATAAGAGGCTGTATGTGTTGGTTGCTTTCTTAGTAAAATGTTATTATGCACAGTACAGTATAAATAATTTTGTTGTTATAATGTAGTAAATATTTGGAAATTATGTTTTGGTGAGTGTAGAAACAATCTGTTTTTTTCTGTGAGGTGGCGTTGGCAGGAAATGATGTGGAAAACATTTAGTTGACCAAGGTATATGGTCTTTTCCACAAAGATTGCACCTCACTAATGGGGGGATTAGTTGCAGCTACATGCCAATGGATATGATTTGTCTATCAAAATGGTAATCATATGTTGTCAAATATTAGAAACAGTTACAGTGTTGCTAGAAATGACATTAGAGTTAGGAACCTGACAATAGAGACTGAAAGAGTATTGCTAAGGTAACCATGGATAAGCTTTTATTGGTGAGAAATATTGTAAAACAATGATGATGGATATCGTAAACAAACACAATTAATTATGGTAACTGTGGAGGAGTCAGCACCAAAAGGGACTTATAGAATTGCACCAAATTTCAGATGTTTGATGGAACTGAGTAATAAAATTAAAATTTATTATTATTATTTTTTAAGTCATTATTTTTGATCAAAATTACACTTTTTCAGTGAAGGCATGAAAGAAGAGGAAAACAATGGGGGAGAAACACTGCAAACACTTATCATATGGCAGTAATTTCACGCTCTATGTGCTTTAGGCTAAGAAATAAATTATTAACTGCCATGGCGGCCAAATCTCCCATGGCAACTATGCTTTGGTTCACACTGTTCTACAGCTTCCTCCCCAACCACCCAACACTCAACCTCATATCCACCTGCACTTACGTAATTGCTCTGTCCATAATAACCATCCACATATTCGATCACGCAGTTGGGACCAAAAATTTTCAAATGAAGTTTAACATTTTCTATACCAAACGTTTTTGTCCCGTGCGTAGCGTGGCTTTGGGTCAACGATAAGTACAGCTCCCTGTTTGCAGTAGAGCGCTTAGTTGGTGTTTGCAATGTATCTACAACTGATCGCTTGAGTACCGGTTATTATTTTCGTATTTAATTGACTTTATAATGCTCGGAAAGCTTTTACAAGGTGAGAGTGGTGGTGGTGCTCAGAAGAAAAGGAGACAATTACTTTTGAGACGAAATGAAGATAATAATGCAATATGAAATGTAAAAAATTGTACCAACAATTTCACGCGCTCTAGGGGTTTCAGACCACCACATCCACTATTCTGAAGGACAAGAACGTATTCGGTGATGTAGTGAAAGGATCAGCACCTATAAAGGAACTATACTATTAAGAAAAGACAAGGTCCCATTCACGAGATGAGATTATTGTTGATATGGATGGAAGACCAGATGCAGTGTACTCTAAGTTTTAAATTTACAGGCAAGGCAAGAAGTTTGTTCGGCAGCCTGGAAGAAGCAGGCAGGAGATGAGTGCGAATAAACCTTACAGCAAGTCATGGGTGGTTTAACAGATTTAAGAACCGCTACAGTTTACATAATGTCAAGGTGAGTGGAGAGGCCAGTGCTGATGTTGGTGCTGTCAAGCTTTTAAGGAGGTGTGATCGTGATTGTGGAAGGAAATTATTTGCCTGAGCAAATATTCAACGTGGATGAATGGATTATTGTGGAAGTGCATGCCTGAACGGACATACATCCACAAAGAGGCGCAAAACAAATGCCAGGATTCAAGGCATTCATGGACCGAATACACTCCTGTTGGGGAATGTTGCTGGTTTTCAAGATCAAGCCATTCATGATCTATCATTCAGAGAACCCCGGGCTTTTAAACATGTCAGCAAAGCACACACTGCCAGTATTTTATTGCAGTAACAAGAAAGCCCGGGATGACCCTAGTACTGTTTGAGGATTGGTTCTATGAATTGCTTCATTCTCGAGAGCAAGGAGCATTGTCTGCAACAAGGTTTGCATTCAAGATTTTGCTGATTTTGATAATGTTTCGGGACACCCACCACACTTGGAAGATATGCACCCTGGATGTTAAGGTAGTCTACATTCCACCTAACACTACCTCTGTCATCCAACCCATGGATCGATGTGCTATTGCAGCTTTTAAAGTAAATTATTTACATACGCATTTCAGCCAGGCTGTTGCTGCTACTGAAGGTGAGAAAACGCTCAGACAGTTTTGGAAGGAGTACAACATTTTGTCATGTATAAAGAACATTATTGCAGCATGGGATGAGGATACACAACAGTGCATGAATGGAATATGGAGGAAACTTGAAAAGATATGTGCACAGTTTCAGAGGCTTTAATGAAAATGAAGTTATTTCAGAGATTAGAAACAAGATAATGGAGTTGGGTAAACAGCTTAAGCTAGAAATTGATACTGAAGATGTTGAACAGTTGGTTGAAAGAGTAGCAGAAGAGCTCAGTAACGAGGATCTTATTGAACTGGAAGCACACAAAAATGCAGAGGAAGAAGCGAGTCGAAATGTAGAAGAAGAACCTGCACCCCCAAAAATTTTCAGTGAAGCAAATGGCAGAGGCATTTGCAACAATTAATAAGAGGATGCAATGTTTGACGGAATGGATCAAAAATGTTGAGCTGCTTTTGCCAAGTTGACAGAATGGTCCAAGATGCACTTGCTTGTTACAGGGAGATTTATAATAAAAGAGAAAGCAACTGTGCAGTCTAAATTGACATCTATTTTAAAGAGTCCCCAGTACTGGCTTCCTCACGCCCCAGTGCTGCTCTTTCACTCTAAAGATGAACCAATACCTTCAACCAGCAAGTTTTCCTATACATAAACCTGTCTGAAGAAAGCTTGACATTGATGACCCACCCAGCACTGTCTCCTCCTCAGCCATCCAATTAATATAGTCTCCATGTATCCTGTCAGAAAAATTATGGAGCCCTGCGTATTCAGCTGACTACATTAGCAAGTGCTCAGTCACACTGTATCCATTCTTCATTGTTGATTACTTACTGTACTGTATTTCATTTTTAGATTTTATATGTTTTTTTTTTGATTTTCCAACTTATTACCTGGATTTGCGCCCCAACCCTGTCAAGTATGGGGAAGGAGTTGTATATGGAGTGTCTGTGGCTTTGTTTACATATCAAGAAACAAATGACTCATCTCTCATAGGGATGTTTATTATGATTTGCATTGACTGAAATCGTGTATTTTTCTAAAGATGTTGTCTGGATGATAGTAAGAAAATTGAAATGACAATGTACAGGCTAGTTAGGTGAGGTTAGCTAGATTAAGTAGGTTAGGTAAGATTGGGTCAAATTCTAATAGGTTTTGGCATTTCGCTTCATTTTTTGTTCAGCATCCTGCAACAATATCTCCAGAATTTTTGGTTCAATTCCATGCTTCTAGTGCTAACCATCTCTCCACCTTTACCTCTTATTACTAATACACAAAGAAACAAAGAATAAATCTTTAGTTAACACAAGTCAAGTGGGTTCTGTAAAAGTGTATTAGAACTCTGAATTTATTTATGGAGCAACATATTGGACCATTAAATTCATAAAAGTCATCAAGGTCATTCAAGTACTATAGTGAATGTGTTACATATGTGCCATGTCTTAATAGAATATCTAAAGTGAAAGAAATCAAAATTAAGAGCTTATATGAAAACTTAATAAAATTTGTGAGTGTTAGAGAATATTGATATAAGTAATGAAATAATGGTAGTACAAGAGCTACAAATTACAATATAAGTATTGGTTTGAAGATTTATAGTTTACCTGAAACTCCGGTCAATATGTTCTGCTCTATGATGTGTCGTTGTTCTCAGCACTAGTTATAACTTCCTTTGGCATCTTATGACCATATGACAATCTTCTTTCTTCATTTATCTGCCAAAATCATATTGGGTCGTCCATAAGATAATAAACAGATATTTGGGATATTTTTCAAACTTTTTCTCTGCTGTAATGAAAAGTAGTCATAATCATAGGAAACACAAACATACTGTACAGCCACTTTTCATTTCTGTTACTCATCTACCTAATGCTGTAACACATGCCTTGTGGTACTTCTCACCGTAGAGAGAGCCCAGATCTTTTCCAGATACTGTACTCACTTAGCACTATGCTTTTTCCAATTCTTACACACACACTGCCATTTCTTAGTGCAGCTTCAGCCAAACTATTTGTCTCCTTGGTTTCCTTCCAACCATCTACCTCAGAATTATATACCACTGTATTTTTTTTTAAACTTTCACTTTCCATTCTCTTGATTTAAATGATATCCCCGTTAGCCGGAACAATTGGTGCAGAGCACTTCCGAGGATGAGAGATTTCCGGGTAACCAGACGACTTACTCAAACCCAGAAAAATTCCTTATCCCGGGAACCTTTTCCAGATGTGTGTATGTGTGTAGAACACACCTCAACATCACATATACACACCCCCAACACCACCCACACACCCCCAACACCACCCACACACCCCCAACACCAATCACACCCCCAACACCACACTCACACACACCCCCACCACTCACACACCCCAACACCACTCACACACCCCAACACCACTCACACACACCCCCCAACACCACTCACACACCCCCAACACCACCCACTACACCACCTGCACACCCCCAACACCACCCACACACCCCCAACACCACCCACACACCCCCAACACCACCCACACACCCCCCAACACCACCCACACACACCCACCACACACCACCTTCACACACCCCCCAACACCACCCACACACCCCCAACACCACCACCCACACACCCACCACACCACTCACACCCCCAACACCACCCACACACCCCCCAACACCTCACCCACACACCAACACCACCCACACACCCCAACACCACTCACACACACCCCCAACACCACCCAAACACCCACCACACCACCCACACACCCCCAACACCACGCACACACCCCAACACCACCTTCACACACACCCCCAACACCACCACTACACACACCCCCAACACCACTCACACACCCCCAACACCACGCACACACCCCAACAACACCCACACACCCCCAACAATCACACCTCACACACCCCAACACCACTCACACCCCCCAACACCACCCACACACCCCCAACACCACCCACACCCCCAACACCCGCACCCACACACACCCAACACCACCCAAACACCCACCACACCACTCACACACCCCAACACCACTCACACACACCCCCCTAACACTCACCCACACACACCCCCAACACCACCCACACACCCCCAACACCACCCACACACCCCCCAACACCACCCACACACCCCCAACACCACACCACTCACACACCCCCAACACCACCCACACACCCCCCAACACCACCCACACACCCCCAACACCACCCACACACACACCCCCAACACCCACCACCCACACACCTCCCCAACACCACGCACACACCCCCAACAACACCACTCACACACCCCCAACACCACCCACACACACCCCCAACACGCACCCCCCCAACACCACCCACACACCCCCACCACTCACACACACACCCCGACACCACTCACACACCCCAACACCACCCACACACCCACCACACCCACCCACACACCCCAACACCACTCACACACACCCCCCCAACACCACCCACACACACCTCAACACCACCCACACACCCCCAACACCACCTACACACACCCCCCAACACCACCCACACACCCCCAACACCTCACCCACATTCCACCACACCACGCACACACACCTCTAACACCACTCACACACACTCTAACACCACCCACACACACACCCCCCAACACCACCCACACACCCACCACACCACGCACACACACCCAACACCCAACACCCACACACCCACCACACCACGCACACACACCCCCACCACTCACACACCTGCAACAATCTCCACCCACACACCCCCAACACCACCCACACACCCACCACACCACGCACACACACCTAACACTCACCCACACACCCCCCCAACACCACCCACACACCCACCACACACCACCCACACACCCGCACCACACCACCCACACACCCACCACACACACGCACACACACCTAACACCTCACCCACACACCCCCAACACCACCCACACACACCCACCACACCACCACGCACACACACCTAACACCACCCACACACACCCCCAACACCACCCACACACCCCCAACACCACCCATACACACCCCAACACCACCCACACACACACACCCAACACCACCCACACACACACCCACCACACCACGCACACACCCCCAACACCACTCACACACCCCCAACACCACCCACACACCCCCCAACACCACCCACACACACACACCCACCACACACCACGCACACACACACACTCTAACAACACCACCCACACACCTTCAACACCACACCCACACACCCACCACCACGCACACACCCTCAACACCACCCACACACCCCCAACACCACCACCCACACACCCCCAACACCACCCACACACCCCCCAACACCTCACACACCCCCAACACCACTCACACACACCCCCCCCAACACCACCACACACCCCCACCACCCACACACCCCCAACAACACCACTCACACACACCCCAACACCACTCACACACCCCCCAACACCACTCACACACACCCCAACACCACCCACACACCCCCAACACCACCCACACACACCCCAACACCACCCACACACACCCCCAACACCACCCACACACCCCCAACACCACCCACACACCCCAACACCACCACACACCCCCCAACACCACTCACACCCCCAACACCACACCACACACACACACCCCCAACACCCACACACCCCCAAGTAACACCACCCACACACCCCAACACCACTCACACACACCTCTAACACCACCTACACACCCCCACCACCCACACACACCCCAACACCACACACCCCCAACACCACACACACCCCCAACACCACCCACACACACACCCCCAACACCCACACGCAGACACACCCCCAACACCACCCACACACCCCCCAACACCACCCAGGCACACACCCCCCCAACACCACCCACACACCCCCAACAACACCACCACACCCCCAACACCACTCACACCCACACACACCCCCAACACCACCCACACACCCCAGCCCACCCACACACACCCACACCACACACACACACCACACACACACCCCACCACCCCCACACACCCCAGCACCCACACACTCCCAACACCACCCACACCTCCAGCACCACCCACACACCCCAACACCAGCCCACACACCCCCAACACCACCCACACACCCACCACACCACCACACACCCCAACACACCACACACCCCCGACCCACACACACCCGCAACACCACCCACACACACCCCCCCACCCACACACCTCACACACCCCACACACCCGCACACACCCCCAACACCACCCACACACACCCCCCAACACCACCCACACACCCCAACACCACCCACACACCCCAACAACACCACACACCCCCAACCACCCACACACCACCCACACACACACCTCACCCCCAACACCACCCACACACCCCAACACCACCCACACACACCCTCAACACCACCCACACACCCCCAACACCACCCACACACCCCCAACCACCACCCACAACACCCCCACACACCCCAACAACCCACACACACACCCACACCAGCCCACCCCCACCCCCACCACCCACACACACAACACCACCACACACCCCCACACCACCCACACACCACACCCACCACACCACCCACACACCCCCAACAACCACCCACACACCCCCAACACCACCACCCACACACCCCAACACCACCCACACACCCCAAATTCACCCACACACACCCCCAACACCACCACACACACCTAACACCACCCACACACCCCCAACACCACCACACACCCCAACACCACCCCACACACCCACCACACCCCCACACACCCCCCAACACACTACACACACCCACACCACCCACACACAACACCACCCACACACCCCACACCACCCACACACCCCCCACCACCCACACACCAACACCACACACACCCCCAACACACCACACACCACCCACACACCCACACACCCCCAACACCACCCACACACCCCACACACACACACCACCCACCACACACCCCAACACCACCTCACACCAACACCACCCACACACCCCCAACACCACACACACACCCAACACACCCACACCCACCACACCACCCCACACCCCAACACCACCCACACACCACCCACACCCCCCACAACACCACCCACACACACCCCCAACACCACCCACACCACCCACACACACCACCCCACACATAACCCACCACACCCCCAAACAACCACCACGCCACACACCACACACACCCAACACCACCCACAACACCCCACTCACCACCACCACACACACCACCACACACACCCACCACCCACACACCCACCACACCCACCACACCACCCACACCTCACACTCACACCCACCAACACCACCCACACACCACCCACACCACCCACACACACACCCCAACACCAACACCACACCACCCCCCAACACCACCCACACACCCCAACACCACCCACACCCATCAACACCACCCACACACCCACCACACCACGCACACACCCCCAACACCACCTCACACAACACCCCCTGACACCACTCACACACCCGCAACACCACCACTCACACACCCCCAAATTACCCACACACCCCAACACCACCCACACACCCCCACCAACCCACACACCCCCAACACCACGCACACACCCCCACACCTCCACACACACCACACCACACCACCCCACACCTCCACACACCTCCCACACACACACACACCCCACCACCCCCACACCCCCACACACCCCCCACACCTCCACACCCCAACACCCACCCACACACACCTCCACACACCCTCACACCTCCACACACCACCCACACACCCCCAACACCACCCCCACACCCCCAACACACCCACACACCCCACACCACCCACACACCCCAACACACCTCCACACACCCCCAACACCCCCACCCTCCACACACCCCCCAACACCCCCACACCTCCACACACACACACCCCCACACACCACCCACACACCCCACACACACACCTCCACACACCCCCCACACACACACCCCCACACCCACACACAACACCACTCACCCCACACCCCCACACCCCCACACACCCACACCCAACACACACCCACACCACACCCCCACACACACTCACACACACCCCCACACACACACCTGCACACCACACCACACCCCACACACACACACCCCACACCACCACACACCCACACCCTCACACACACCCCACACCACACCTCCACACCCCCACACCTCCACACACCCCCACACCCACACACCCCCAACACACACCACACACACACCCCCACACCACCCACTCACCACACACCCCCACACCACACACCCACACACACACCTCACACACACCCCCCACACCTCCAACACCACCCACACCCACACCCTCACACACCACCCACACACCCACCCACACACCCCACTCCACACACCCCCCAACACCCTCACACACACCACCTCACACACACCCCCACACACCCCCCCACACCCACACACCCCAACACCACCCACACACACCCCCCAACACACCCACCCACACCCTCACACACACCTCAACACCACCACACCACACCCCACACACCACCCCTCACACACCCACACACACACACCCACACACCCTCCACACACACCCACACACACCCCCAACACACACCACACACACCCCAACACACCCACACACACCTAACACACCCCACACCCCCCCACACACCACACACCCCCACACCACCACACACACCCCCCCACGCACCACACACCCCCACACCCACACCCCACACCCCCACACACACCTCCACACACCCCACCCACACACACACCCACACACCCCCACACACACACCCACACACCCCCAACACCACCACACACCCCCACACACCCACTCACACCCACACCCCCACACCCACCTCCACACACACCCACACACCCCACCCACACACCCCACACACACCCCCACACCCACACACCCCCAACACCACACACCCCCCACACACACACCCACACACCCCCAACACACCCCACACCACACACACCACACACACACACCCCACACACCCCACACACCCCCAACACCCCACACACCCCAACACCACACACTCCACCCACCCCCACACCACCCACACACCCCCAACACCTCCTCACACTCCCCAACACCACCCCTCACACCCCACCACCCACCCCTCCACACACACCCCCAACACCCCCACACCCACACACCCCCAACACCACCCACACACCCCCACCACCACTCACACACCCCCCAACAACACCACCCACACACCCCCAACACCACTCACACACACCCACCACACCACCCACACACACCCCCAACACCACCCACACACCCCAACACCACCCACACACTCTAACACCCACCCACACACACCCCCACCACTCACCCCCCCAACACCACTCACACACACCTAACACCCACCCACACACCCCCAACACCACCCACACACCCCCCCAACACCACACACCCCCCAACACCTCACCCACACACCCCCAAATACCCACTCACACACCCCCAACACCACTCACACACCCCCCAAAGTCACCACCTTGGCCACCACACCTAACACCACCCACACACCCCAACACCACCCACACACCCCCAACACCACCCACACACCCCAACACCACTCCACACACCCCCACCACCTCACACACCCCCAACACCACCTTCACACACCCCCAACACCACCCACACACCCCCCCAACACCACTCACACACCCCCAACACCACTCACACACACCCAACACCACCCACACACCCCCAACACCACCCACACACCCCCCAACACTACCTTCACACACCCCCAACACCACACCTCACACACCCCCCAACACCACCCACACACACCCCCCAACACCACCCACACACCCCCAACACCACTCACACACACCCCCCAACACCACCCACACACCCCCAACAATTCACCCACACACACACCACCACACACCCCAACACCACCTCACACACCCGCAACACCACACACCCCCCAAGTAACACCACTCACACACCCCCAACACCACTCACACACCCCTGCCAACACCACTCACACACCCCAACACCACCCACACACACCCCCCAACACCACCACACCTCAACACCACCCACACACCCACCACCCACACCACCCACACACAACACACCCACACACCCCCCAACCCCCACCCACACGCCCCCAACACCACCCACACGCCCCCCAACACCACCCACACACCCCAACCCCACCCACACACCCCCAATCCCACCCACACACCCCCAACACCACCCACACACCCCCAACACCACCCACCCCAACCCCACCCAGCACACCCCAACACCACCCACACGCCCCCAACACCACCCACACACCCCCAACCCCACCCACACACCCCCAACACCACCCACACACCCCCAACCCCACCCACACACGCCCCCAACACCACCCACACACCCCAACACCACCCACACACCCCAACACCACCCAGCCACACCCCCCAACCCCACCCACACACACCCCCCAACAACACCTCACCCACACGCCCCCACCCACCCACACACCCCCAACCCCACCCACACACCCCCAATCCCACCCAGCACACACCCAGCACCAACACCACCCACACACCCCCAACACCACCCACACACCCCCAACATCACACACACCCCCAACACCACCCACACACCCCTAACACCACCCACACACCCCTGCACACCACCCACACACACTCCCCAACACCACCCACACACCCCCAACACCACACACACCTCTTCAACACCACCCACACCCCCAACACCACCCACACACCACCAACAATTCTCACCCACACCCCAACACCACTCACACACCCCTCAAACACACACACACACCCCAACACCACCCACACCCCCACACCACCCACACACCCCCAACACCACCACCCACACACCCCAACACCACCCACACACCCTTAACACCACACACACCCCCAACACCACCCACACACCCCCAACACCACACACCCCCAACACCACCCACACCCCACCACCACCACACCCCCACCACCACCCACACACCCCCCAACACCACACACACACCTCCCCAACACCACTCACACACCTCTCAACACCACCCACACCCCAACACCACCCACACACCCCTGGGCCACCCACCCCACACACCCCCAACACCACCTAATACACCCCCCCAACACCACACACACACCCCCAACACCACCCACACCACCAACACCACCCACACCACACACACCCCCAACACCACCCACACACCCCCAACACCACACACACCCCCAACACCACCCACACCCCCAACACCACCCACACACCCCCCAACACCACCCACACACCCCCAACACCACCCACACACCTCAACACCACACACACACACCACCAACACCACCCACACACCCCCAACACCACCCACACACCACCAACACCACCCACACCACACACACCCCCCAACACCACACACACACACACCCCCCAACACCACCCACACACCACCAACCTCACCCACACCCCAACACCACACACACACCCCACCACCCACACACCCCAACACCACCCACACACCACCAACACCACCACACCACACACACCCCAACACCACCCACACACCCCCAACACCACACACACCCCAACACCACCCACACCCCCAACACCACCCACACACCCCCAACACCACCCACACACCCCCAACACCTCACCCACACACCCCCAACACCACACACACCACCAACACCACCCACACACCCAACACCACCACACACCACCACCAACACACCACCCACACCACACACACCCCCAACACCACACACACCCCCAACACCTCACCCACACACCCACCAACACCACCCACACACACTCCCAACACCACACACACACCCCAACACCACCCACACACCACCAACACCACTCACACACCCCCAACCACCACCACACCCCCAACACCACCACACACCCCCAACACCACACACACACACCCCCGCAACACCACCCACACACCACCAACACCACCCACACACCCCAACACCACACACACCCCCAACACCACTCACACACCCCAACACCACCCACACACCCCCAACACCACCCACACACCCCCCAACACCACCCACACACCCCAACACCACACACACCCCCACACCACTCACACACCCCAACACTACCCACACACCACCAACACCACTCACACCCCCAACACCACCCACACACCCCCACCACACACCCCTGGGTCACACCACCCACACACCACCAACACCACCACACACCCTTTAACACTACTCACACCTCTCACTACCTTAGCACACCTCTAACACTACCTGCACACCCCCAACACCACCCACACACCCCCCAACACCACACACACACACCCCAACACCACCCACACATCCCTAACACCTACTCACACACCCCCAACACCACCTGCACACCCCCACCACTACCTTCCGTACACCCCCAAACACCACACACATAATTCCCCACCACCCACACCCCCAACACCACCACACACCCCCAACACCACCCACACACCACCAACACCACCACACCCCCAACACCACCCACACACCCCAACACCACACACACACCCCAACACCACCCACAGACCCCCAACACCACCCACACACTAATACCACCCACACACCCCGAACACCACCACACCCCTTCAACAACACCACCCACACACCACCAACACCACCCACACACCCCAACACCACTCACAACCCCAACACCACCCACACACACCCCCAACACTACCCACACACCCCCAACACCACCCACACACCCCCAACACCACCACACCCCAACACCACCCACACACCCCCAACACCACCCACACCCCAACACCAACACCCACACACCCCAACACCACCCACACACCCCCAACACCACACACACACACCACCAACACCACCCACACACCCCCAACACCACCACACACACACCACCAACACCACCCACACACCCCCCAACACCATCCACACACCACCAACACCACCCACACCACACACCCCAACACCACACACACACACCCCTGCAACACCACCCACACACCCCCAACACCACACACACACCACCAACACCCACCCACACACCCCCAACACCATCCACACACCACCAACACCACCCACACCACACACACCCCAACACCACACACACACCCAACACCACCCACACACACCACCAACACCACCCACACACACCCAACACCACACACACACACCCCAACACCACACACACACACCCCAACACCCACACCCACACACCCCCCAACACCACCCACACACTCCCAACACCACACACACCCCCAACACCACTCACACACCCCCCAACACCACCCACACACACCACCAACACCACCCTCACACCCCAACACCACCCACACACCCCCAACACCACCACACACCCCAACACCACCCACACACCCCCAACACCACCCACACACCACCACCACCCACACATCCCTACCACACCACCACAATTTCCAACACCACCCGCACACCCCTGGGCCACCACCCGCACACCCCAACACCACCCACACACACCCCAACACCACACACACCCCCAACACCACCCACACATCCCTAACACCACCACACCCCAACACCACCTCGCAGACACCCCAAACCACCCGCAGACACCCCCAACACCACACACACACCCCAACACCACCCACACACCCCCAACACCACTCCCACACCCCCAACACCACCCACACACCACCAACACCACCACACACCCCAACACCACCCACACACCACACCACACCCCAACACCACCCACAGAGACCCCCAACACCACACATCACCAACACCACCCACACACCCCGAACACCACTCACACCCCCAACACCACCCACACACCACCAACACCACCCACACACCCCCAACACCACTCACAACCCCAACACCACCCACACACCCCCAACACCACCCACACACCCCCAACACCACCCACACACCCAACACCACTCACACCCCCAACACCACCACACCCCCCAACACCACTCACACCCCCAAACCCACCCACACACCCCCCAACCCCACCCACACACCTCCAACACCACCCACACACCCCCAACACCACCCACACACCCCAACATCACACCACCACCCCCAACACCACCCACACACACCCCCAACCCCTGCACCCACACACCTCCAACACCACCCACACACCCCCAACACCACCCACACACCCCCAACATCACACACACCCCCAACACCACCCACACACCCCCAACACCACCCACACACCCCAACACCACCCACACACCCCCAACATCACACACACACCCCAACACCACCCACACACCCCTAACACCACCCACACACCCCCCAACACCACCCACACACACCCCCAACACCACCCACACACCCCCACACCACCCACACCCCCAACACCACCCACACACCCCCCAACACCACCCACACACCCCAACACCACACACACCCCAACACCACACACCCCACACACCCCAACACCACCACACACCACCAACACCACCCACACCACACACACCCCCAACACCACCCACACACCACACCACCCACACACCACCAACACCACCCACACACACCCCCACCACACACCCCCAACACCACCCACACCCCCAACACACCACCCACACACCCCCAACACACACCCTCCAACTCTCTCTTCATGAGACACAGTACCTTGCCTCATTGTCACTGTTTTTTATATACCTGTACTCATTGTTATGTATTCTCACATGATCAGCTTCTTATGGTGGATGTTTTATCATTGATAATATAAAATATTAAATTCTACTATACAAAAAATACAATATATAATCATTAATTTCACATCAACATTAACTGACAAGCCGAATAAAGAGGTGAAATAATTATTGTATACTGTATATAAAGGGTACAGATATTAATAAACACAGATCATTACAGTAATATATCTTTACTAATTAAAAAATAACAAATAAGCAATATTGTGTTGAGTTACAGTAGGAATGACTGAGACAAGGGTGTGAGAGAAACCTATTTGGGGGCGAGCAGTCAGTTTCACCCCCCAAGGGTTTCTCCCCTTCTTCCCTCCACCACCACTCTCCTCCTTACTCCATACTGTATTTCAAAATGTTATGTAACATAATGTTGAAGGGATACAGTACAGGTATTAAATAATAGAAAAAAATATGATATATAATCTATACTGTACAGCATAATGATAAGAACATCTGTGGTATATTAAACAAAATCGAACAACTCCTTCTGGTGGAAGCGTTTCATAAATTACCAACTAATGAATTATAGGAATAGATTATTAATTATATTGAGATACAGTACAAAACTACGTTTGGTGTATAACCGGGGAGAGGATTAATGCTGTAACTTGTATGAACTTTTCAACTTATCTTTTTATGATTTTTTACCGAGAAAAAGCAATAATTTTGAGCAACATATTACTCTACTTTAGTGTACAACTTGTACTCAAATGTACAAAGCTAAAGGACTGAAATTTTTATCTCTAGTGCAAACTATGAGATGTTTATACTATACTGGTACTCAAATTAATTGATATTTTGCAAGGATTCCAGCAATGCAAGTTATATTCTGCTCAGTCAAGTCTGTGGCATTTTATAAACAAAAACCTTTTAGCCTAAACCAAATTCATCCTATAAAATCCTGATCACCGCATCTCACCTCTCCTGCTGGCTGGGGGGAGGTGGAGGTGAGGTGTTCACAGCCAGCGAGGTGAGATTAGTTGTCAGTGGAGAGGGGGGTCAAGGACTCAGGAATATACAAGACAGGGAGTTTAAGCTTTTCTCTTATAAAATGTCATTGACTTGACTTAGCAGAATATAACTTGCATTGCTGGAATTCTTGCAAGAAAGCAATTAATGTGAGTACAGTATAAACATTCCATAATTTGCACTAGACATAGAATTTTATTAATTATCTTAGTACATTTGAGTACAAGTTGTACATTAAAGTACAGTCATATTTTCCCCAAAATTATGATCTTTTAATTGGGAAAAAACAAGATATTTTTACTCATCAGATTGTCCAATACAGGTACACCACCGATTTTCCGGGAACTGATGGTCCGGCACTTCCTGTAGTCCAGACAAAATTATGAGGGGGCACTTAACTTCCATCCCTCCCTCCCAGCCAAGGTGAAGCTAGTTTTAGGCTTAAAGTTTTATCTTATAAAATGTAGCTGACTAGACTTAGCAGAATATACAGTAACTTGTATTGCTGAAATCCTTGTAAGATAGTGATTAATTTGAGTATAAACATCACAAAGTTTAATTTAAGTTTCTACCAGTCCATGGTGCTTTAGAGAGACAGGGGGTGTATCATTAGTGGGTCAGAGGTGTATTGTTGATTTATTATTACCTGGCCTCGGTTGGTCCGACAAAACAGATAATCCGGCAAGGCTTTGGAACCAAGGGTGCCGGAAAATTGGTGGTGAACCTGTACTACTACTTTTATACACTCCATGTATCTATTATTGTAGCATATTGTATATTAAGACAACACAGTAGTTGGAGGGCCCCACTACCCAATGAATTTCTCAACTCTCAGCCATTGTTTGTGATTGTTTCACAACTGTGACAACCACGTGGGATCGTGCGGTTATTTCAGTTGTGATAATTTATGCGGTTGCTCAGCAGTTGTGGTTGCAGTTGCTAAGCTTTGTGACATCACTAGTGTATAATGAGTCTCCATATGCCCTGGTTTATTCATTGATCAGTTGTCTAAGTGCAAAAGTAGCCCAGTCAAGCCACCATGTATCAATGGGACAATCGTTGCGGGCGGGCGGGTCGTGTTGCGTCTCTGTAACAAAGCGTGTTCGGCATCCGGGCCTTCGATGTAGAGCGGCAGAAATTGGACAGTGATTACATAAGTTCGTCAAGATCGTCTTAGTGAGGTGAAAGTGTAAATCGATGTCGGACTTTTCATGCTAGACACGATTGTATTTTTGAAAACTCAATTTCCACCGAGTTGGAGGTACAGCCAGGGTCACAGGCCTATAACCACACAATCACTGCCACATGACAAAGCTTTTATTTTATTTTATTTTTTAGGGTGTTGTGGTCACGGCTGTGATAAAGGCCAACCAGGGAGTGTAGTACTGTGCCTTCAGTTAAATCAGTTCATAGTTGTCATCAGTGAATGCAGAAGAGACTATAATAACTTAAAGTGAATACATATTGGCAATCGAGCTGGTAAGGACAACTGCCAGCCTATTCGTGTCATAGGTGCCACAGAGACTTTAAATTTTATTTTGTTTGTGTGCTTGCTCAAGGACTGAATCTGTGTTTATAATACACCACTCACAGGGAGATACAGTGTACACAGTGATAGTTCATAGTGTCATCAGTGACCGCTGAAGTTGTAAATAACTTAAAGTGAGCGCTCACTAGCAAGCAAGCTGGAAAGGCACCGTGCCAGCTGAAACCAAGTCGTGTCATAGGTGCCACAGAGACTTTAAATTTTATTTTATGTTGATTGTGTGCTTGCTCAAGGACTGAAACTGTGCCTACAATACACCATTCACAGGGAGATACAGTGTACGCAGTCGCAGACGACAACTCCATAGGCAACAGAGAGTAGCTAAGTACTTTTTTCTCTCTTTATTTTCTTTGAAATAGGTGTAGATCTATACACAGTCTACACCCCCCCCACAACAACAACAACCATGAGTTTGGTATGTGATTACTGCAGGGAGACGTCGGATATGGAGGATGCAGGCCTAACTAATGCAACGTTTAGGAAGTTACTAACTGCCGTAAAGCTTGATGGCTGTTGCTGGTATTGCCCTGGCTGCATAGTCAAGGTGAATGAAGCGATTGCAATCCATAAGGGAACGAGTTCTCTAGGGACGAAAATAGATGAAGCAGGAGCCCTGCTGGTTGACAAACTGGAGCAAGTTGAGAAAGAGATCCTTGCTAAGACTGAGGAAGTAGCTAATAGAATGGAGGTGGTTGCTAAGAGGAGCTATGCGGACGTATTAGGAGGGCCACGGGTGGGGGGGGCGGAGAGTAATGCAGAATCAGTACAGGTTCTACAGCAGATTGGGACTCTGAAAAAGTGTGTCGAAGAAATGAAAATTAACGGACCTACTGTTAGGGGAGAGGAGGAACACCAGGAACGGCTCCAGCGCAGGAACAATGTAATAGTTTTTGGAGTCCCAGAGAGCCAGGCAGAGGGAACTGTGAGTAAGGAAACACACGACAAGGTGCTGTTTCAAAATATTTGCACAGAGGTTCTGAAGATTCCAGCAACCCCTCAGGATGTGAGGAGACTGGGACAAAAGCAGGGGGTTAAGCCTCGCCCCCTCAGGATCACACTAGGGAGTGAGGAGGAAAAATGGCAAGTTATCCGGCAGGCAAAAAACTTAGCAAGGAGCGAGGCATTTCGAGATGTATTTATTCACCCAGACCGCACGGTAATGCAGAGGGAACAGCACAAGAAGCTCCTGCTGGACTTGAAGCAGAAGAGGGAGGAGTCGAGAAGGAACGGGGACAGGTGCACATGGGTTATACTCAGGGGGAGGGTAGTGGAAACAAGTGTGCCGACACAGGGCCAGGGGGCAGCAGTGCACCCTCCACCCACTCAACCCCCCACCCGGGAGGCGGCACCGGCTCAGCCTACCGGACAGGAGGGAACGAGCGCCGTGTAAACAATGAAATTTTTAACCACACCCTGCAAAATACAGTGTACTTAGCAAATGCTGCAGCTTCTGAGAATGTGGGTGGAGCGGGTTTATTACTAAGAGCAGAGACGTTACCGAGAACAAATTCTGGCTTGAATGTCATGTACACTAATACCGACACGTTCCTTGATAAGAGGGAGGAGTTTGAAACACTACTAAGAGTACACCAACCAGATATTGTAGGAGTTGTAGAACTGTTGTACAAGAACAGGAGAATCGACCCAGAGGAATGTGAGTTCAGTATTGCTGGATATGACTCATTTACGAACCTAACTCAAGAATCCTGCAGGAGGGGTGTGGTTATCTACGCTAGGCAAGACCTTAGAGCCAGCCAGGCGAGGGTACAGGGAGAGGATGTCTTTGAAGAGTCCAAGTGGTGTAAAATTAAATTAAAGGGAGGGGACTTACTTATCGTCGGGTGTATCTACAGATCCCCGAACTGTGGCCCACTAAATCAAAGGAACTTAAGAACCTTAATAAACAATGCGGCGATGCTCAACCCCAGCCACCTCCTTATCATGGGGGACTTTAACTATGGCGACATCGACTGGAGAAACGAGTCAACCCCGAATGACTTGAATAATCCTGCTACTCTTTTTGTAGAAACTCTGAGAGATAATTTTCTGTTCCAACATGTGAGAGACCCGACACATTACAGAGGGGAACAAACACCCAAGCCACTTGACCTCATCATAACAAACGAGGAGGGTATGGTGGCCAAACTGGAACACCTTGCCCCAGTTGGCACCAGTCACCATACAGTGTTGTCATTCAGATTTAACTGTTACCTAGTTCAAGATAAGGCCAGGCCAAGGTGCAAATATTACAAGGGAAATTACAATGGGATGAGGGAAGAGATGAGGGGTATCAACTGGCCTGACTTATTAAGGTACAAGAACGCAGACACTACGCTGAATATCATAACTAGTAAAATGACCCATTTGATCGATAAATATATACCCAAGACCAAACCCAGTGCTTCTAGGAATACGAGGGGATCCCTACACATGAACCATGCGGCGGTCAACAAAATTAAGAAGAAAACCCAGAAATTCAAGACGTGGGTTGGGTCAAACGATGAGCAGGACAGGAGGATGTATGCAAGAGCCAGAAACCAAGCAAAGATAGAGTGTAGGAGGGCTGAAAAGGAGTTCCAAAGGCTGGTTGCACGCGAGGTCAAGTCAAACCCAAAGGCGTTTTACCGCTATGCAAAGTCGAAATTGAAAGCGCGAGTAGGAGTATCAGACCTGAGGCTTGAAGATGGTAGTTACGCAGATTCTGACCAGGATAAAGCTGAGGCATTGAACAGCTTCTTTTCCTCAGTGTTCACAAGAGAGGATGCAACTAACCTTCCTGCGTTTGAGGACAGACGGTTCGACACAGCACTGACCCACATTGTGTTCACAGAAGAGGGTATTAGAAATAAACTGTCCAGGCTAAAGGTCCATAAGAGTCCTGGACCTGACATGGTGCATCCTAGAGTGCTAAGGGAGCTGTGCAACGAGCTTGCAGAGCCCCTGAAGATTCTGTTTTGTAAATGCCTGGATGAACAAATGGTCCCCAGTGAATGGAAAGTGGCTTATGTGAGTCCTATCTTCAAGAAGGGCGATAGGCACTCCACGAACAACTATAGACCGGTGAGCCTGACCAGCATAATATGTAAAGTACTTGAGAGTATTATCAGAGATGCAGCGATGGAACATCTACTACGAAACAACCTTGTAAAAGATTGCCAACACGGTTTTATGCCGGGGCGCTCTTGCTTGACACAATTGCTCAAGGTATTGGATATTTGGACCCATATTCTAGAACGGGGTGGTAATATCGACAATATTTACCTAGATTTTGCCAAGGCTTTCGACAGTGTACCCCACGAAAGGCTGAAAATCAAACTGGAAGGGTACGGAATTCGGGGAAATGTCCTAGCGTGGATAGAAGACTTTCTACATGACCGCAAGCAATGTGTGGTGATTAATGGCACGAAATCGTCATCTGTACCTGTAACAAGTGGGGTACCGCAGGGTAGTGTATTGGGCCCGCTGTTGTTTGTTTGTTTCATAAATGATATGCCTGACGTTGTACACTCCTCCATACAAATGTTTGCCGATGACGCCAAGTTATTTCGGGAAATTAAGAACCAAGCGGACTGTGAAGAGCTGCAGAAGGACCTCTGTGGGCTCCAGGAATGGTCGAAGGAATGGCTGCTGAGATTCAATGTCACGAAGTGTAAGAGGATGCACCTGGGGCGTACCAACGGTAAGGAGGCGTACCATATGTCCCAACGGGATGAAGAAAATGTACTAGTTGAGACTGTGTGTGAGAAGGACCTAGGTGTGTATGTTGACAATGAGCTGAAGTTCTCGGGCCATTGTGAGAAGAAGGTAAATCAGGCAAATAAATTATTGGGTCTTATAAGAAGGTCGTTCAGATATCTAGACGGTCCGTCCCTCGTGACGATCTTCAGGAGTGAAGTGCTTCCCCATCTGGAGTACTGTCACCCCATCTGGTCCCCGAGATATGCTAGGGACTGTCAGTTGGTTGAAAATGTTCAAAGGAGGGCCACCAAGCTGGTGCCTGCACTTCGGCATCTCAGCTACCCTGCGAGATTGGAGCGCCTGAACTTGCCTAGCTTATACTACAGACGGGCAAGGGGGGACCTAGTTGAGGTTTATAAGCATCTCAGGGGGCACTACTCAGTTGAGTGTCCTTACTTGGAGCTGGCGGACGCTCGCCCCACAAGGGGTCACAGCTCAAGATTGAAGAAGCCGCAAGTCCAGAAAACCGTGAGGGCAAACTTTTTCGGAGTGAGGGTTGTAAACTCTTGGAACAATCTACCAGAAAGTGTTGTGACGGCACCGAGTGTGAGCTCTTTCAAGAGAAGACTTGACCAACACTGGAGCGGGTTCAGGTACATTCAGGAGCCGGTGCATGCCCAGTATTTGCCAACAGTGCGTGACAGAGACGTGACCGATCGCCCGGGCGGCTAGCGAGCCGACCTTTTGGTGAAGAATATAAAGGAAAAGAGTCGTGACCGATCGCCCAAGCGGCTAACAAGCCGATCAGTGGCGAAGAGGATAAAAGTAAAAGTAAAAGTAAAATAGAAATTATAAAGTAAAATGTTATAAGACAATGGTTTAGTAGAGCTGTTAATGTGTGTGCTGTGTAAGTGTCTTGGCATGTCACCTCACCACCTGACTCGTCACCTCACCACCTGTCTCGTCACCTCATCTACTGCCTCATCACCTCACCACCTGTCTCGTCACCTCACCACCTGACTCGTCACCTCACCACCTGACTCGTCACCTCACCACCTGACTCGTCACCTCACCACCTGACTCGTCACCACACCACCTGATTCGTCACCTCACCTGCTGCCTCGTCACCTCACCTGCTGCCTCGTCACCTCACCTACTGCCTAGTCACCTCACCACCTGCCTCGTTAGCTCAGCTCGGAATTACATTGATTTTACCTTTTTAGTACTGCATGTGTATTTAAAGAAATATTTATATTTGCACAGTAATAATAAATAGAACATAAGCAGAAAAATCCAGCATTACCCAAGTGGTTGGTCTTCCCACCCACACACCAGCCATGTGAGGATGTGGCGAAACATGATGCAGTCTTTCATAATGCCGGGAACCCTTGTCCCCCAGAAAGGTTTGGAGTGAGTTTCTCCCCATTTTCTCAGATTTTCCGGTAACTGAGCATCATTTTATAATCGACATTTGCTCCCAGACCCGGAAACATAAATTTGGACAGATTTTCCAGATTTATTTTAATTTTCAGAAAATACTCCTGATTTCCAACCTTGGAATTTGTTCCCAAACTCTGAATTGAGAGGAATATCCAGAAAAAATACAAAACAACTTCAGTTCTAGCTATTGGAGACTTCCAGATAAGAGGGATTCTGGCTAATGGAGATATTACTTATTATATCACCTGAAAAAACCCTGATCCACTTTCTGCCTGACATATCTTTTTATTTCATTATCATCTTCCCATTTCTATTCAGTAGCTCTTATCATCTGCATCCTATTCACCCCCACACAATACTCCCAAGTATTATATTTTTGTCACTACTAATTTGTACCATTTCTTTGCATTCAGAGGCAGATTGACAAAAAAAATATCTCTCTCTCTCTCTCTCTCTCTCTCTCTCTCTCTCTCTCTCTCTCTCTCTCTCTCCTCTCTCTCTCTCTCTCTCTCTCTCTCTCTCTCTCTCTCTCTCTCTCTCTCTCTCTCTCTCTCTCTCTCTCTCTCTCTCTCTCTCTCTCTCTCTCTCTCTCTCTCTCTCTCTCTCTCTCTCTCTCTCCTCCTCTCTCCTCTCTCTCTCTCTCTCTCTCTCTCTCCCTCTCTCTCTCTCTCTCTCTCTCTCTCTCTCTCTCTCTCTCTCTCTCTCTCTCTCTCTCTCTCTCTCTCTCTCTCTCTCTCTCTCTCTCTCTCTCTCTCTCTCCCCTCTCTCTCTCTCTCTCTCTCTCTCTCTCTCTCTCTCTCTCTCTCTCTCTCTCTCTCTCTCTCTCTCTCTCTCTCTCTCTCTCTCTCTCTCTCTCTCTCTCTCTCTCTCTCTCTCTCTCTCTCTCTCTCTCTCTCTCTCTCTCTCTCTCTCTCTCTCTCTCTCTCTCTCTCCCTCTCTCTCTCTCTCTCTCTCTCTCCTCTCTCTCTCTCTCTCTCTCTCTCTCTCTCTCTCTCTCTCTCTCTCTCTCTCTCTCTCTCTCTCTCCTCTCTCTTCCTCTCTCTCTCTCTCTCTCCTCTCTCTCTCTCTCTCTCTCTCTCTCTCTCTCTCTCTCTCTCTCTCTCTCTCTCTCTCTCTCTCTCTCTCTCTCTCTCTCTCTCTCTCTCTCTCTCTCTCTCTCTCTCTCTCTCTCTCTCTCTCTCTCTCTCTCTCTCTCTCTCTCTCTCTCTCTCTCCAACAGTGACTTTCCCTATCCATTTTATTACTATTCAAACTAACATATTTCTACCTGTCTTCCTTCTCTACTTATTTTCACCACTGAATTGTTTTTCATATTTGCTATAAACTTTCCATTAAAATACAGGTTGTAGCTCCCTAATCCGATTCCCTGGTCCAGCACAATTTTAGTTCACCCAAGCAGTACCCAAGGTGTAACTACAATGTAATCTGGGTTAGAAGTAACCTGAATCACATCATTTTGGATGTGGAATTCAGGCATCATTTAAGGTGATTACATTTACTGTACAGTAGATGATCATTTTACTGTGCTTGAGGGGCGGTTCACTTGTACAGTTAAGCCATAAGCACGTTGGGATCCCCCCAGGAGAAAAATTTTAAATAATGAGCTTCTAACACAACTACTCTACTGTATATGCGAGGGTTGTGTATCACCACATTACTATCATTCTTTTCCTGCTTGTTTAATGGCTAACTATAATACCTTTCAGGTATATACAGGTAACTCAATAAATGTCTGTCAGGGGTGTGGAGTGGTGGTGTTAATGTCTTGGCTGGCTAGGTTCATATGAGCTATGTGGTTGGGTCGCGTATACACAATTACCCTGTTTACAAATATTTACGGCACTTGATACACCTGGAATTTGGGGATTTATAATAAATACAAGCAAATATTGCATTCATGCTTGTATGTTTTAAAATGCCAAATTCAGCAGCTGCTTCAGTGGCATAAATATTTATGTATAAGCAGAGTAAATTTCTCTAATCAGAGTCTATGCAACTGGCCACCCACTGCAAAGTTGCCAAATATTGTACTGTAATGTAAGTCAATAAAATAGTGCAAAGAAAATATTAAAAACTTAATAGATGATAAAAATTACATTTGTGACTAATATTAATTTGCCAGGCCGACCTATATGAAGCAATCTACACATTAAAGTGTGTGTGTGTGTGGTTGTGGACTGAACAGCTGACTCACCCTCTGTGTGGTCATGTGGGTGACAGCAGCACATGGAATATGTGGTGGTCAAACTCACAAAATCAAGGTAGAATCTAGGAATTACTGTACATACAGTACTTTTAATTCTCAAGATGTACACATTTTGAGTTTAGATTGATTTGTTGAGTTAAACATTTTTCACATTGGTTCAACATGTTTTGTTTAGGGGTGTTAGTGGTACAGTGGTAACGCGCGTAACTCTCACCAAATGTTAATGGTTTGAGCCTCGGCCCAGACACACGAGAAGGATGCCTGGACACACGTTTGAAGGGTGTTATTCAGTGTTCATCTACCAAACATCACAGGTTTCCCAGTTCAAAAAAGTTGATTATTATTACATATGTTATATTATAAATATTATTATTATATTATGAAATAGATTAAGATGAATGAATTACAGTGGGGTATGCTATAACGAATGGATCCTACTACGAATATTTTTTTTTTTTTTACTAATTTATTGTTTTTTTATTACAAGTATTAATTATATTCTTTATTTCAGGGGTTTAGATGCATATTTATGCACTTTTTTACGATTTTTACATTTTTATATTATATTTTTCAGTGTTAAGTGGTTGTATTTGGGGGCCTGGAACGGATTAATCCTATAACGAACGAATGCTATAACGAACAAGGTTCTAGAACCAATTAGATTCGTTATAGCATACCCCACTGCATAGGAATAAAAGAATTATATTAAAATACTGTATAAACTACATTTGGGTGCGTAGCCCAGGAGAGGAGGTGCTGGGTGGCAGAGGAGGGAGGCAGAGGAGAAAGAGGGCAACTCACCTCCTATGCTCATCAGCCCACGATCCCTTCATAGCAGTATGCAATTTCACCATAATTCCCATATTATTTAGGATTACCGGTATTTAGTGCTGGGTTAATAAAACATTATCGAAAAATAATTCATTTTCCTCAAAAAAATCCCACTCTCAATCCCAGATGAGCTATTGTGCCAAAGTACCCCTATAATCACATATTCCAGGTCTCTTGTTTAGAGCGGTAACAGCTGATCATTCATGATATCCCTGACAATGTTGCCAGCCCTCACCATCTCTCAAACACCATTGTTGTCACTACTCAAGAGGGTTGGTGCTTACCACAGGAACTGTCTTGGGCACTTAGTAAATAATATTGTAGCATATTTATCAGAACTTAATAATTATTGTTTTATTGTATAATGCATCTCCATATATGTCCTGGTTTATTCACTGATCAGTTGTCTAATTGCAAAAGTAGCCACATCGAGACAACCTGTATCAATTAACTTTAAAATATAAATTAGAATTTAAAATGTTATAAGACAATGATTTAGCAGTACTGAGTAAGGTGTTTTGGTATAATATGCTGACCACCCATGGTTCGGAAAATTCCTTGGTCCAGCACCAGTCAAATCCAGGGGGTGTCGGATCAGGAAGGTACAAAGGTACAACCTGTACACAGCTCCAAACTCATTTACTAAATTTTGAAAATACGTACAGTATGTATGAAGGAGTTAACAACACAAGAACTACTAAATATATCATCATTACTGTATGATATGGACACAAAGTAGTACCTTAAGCTGTGTATTATTATATTACTCTTATGTATATAAATTATCATATTTATACTTTATGTATTCAGCTTGTGAATGCTGGCATCTGTACATGCAGCGCGCAGTAATACATAGAGAGAGTGAAGACAGCCAGTCCTTGTGGTTGGAAAATCCCTGATTCCACTTACTTTCTCCGGGTCAGCTGCGATGCCTGATGCTGAGAGAGTGCACCCACAGAAGTTCACTGATGGAGCGGCGACTACAAACTTGTCAGCGTTGAGGGTAATCCCATACTTGCGACATCTGGTGAGAACTTCATATATTCGGGAGAGGTGGGTACAGTAGTCTTCATCATGGAGTAATATATCATCAACCACTTTGACACAATCCGTGACTCCTTGAAGGGCCGCGTCACCACGTTGACAGAATGCATCACCCGTAGCGGCAAATCCCATGGGGCCTCTGCAATACTGATATCTTCCATACGGTGTGATGAATGTAGTCAAATGCTGGTCTTCTTCGGCCAACTCGATCTGCCAATAACCACATAAGGCGTCCATCGTTGTAAAAAACTTTGCCTTCGGGTCCACATTTCGAACAGCTGCGAAGGGTGTGGGTGAAGGGTGGGCTGGACGGGAAACTTGCTGGTTAAGTTTTGACAGATCGGTGGTAATTCGTACTCCACCACGAGGTTTGGCGACGGGGACGAGAGGGTGGCACCAAGGTGAAGGTTCGTCTCCAGCCGGCTTGATGATTCCCTGAGCAACCATGGAGTCAAGCTCTTGTCTAACTAGCTCCTTGTAGGCGTGAGGAATCAAACGAGGGGTGTGGATGGCAAAAGGTGTGGCACCATCCTTAAGATGAATCTTCATAGGTGGACCCACCATCGGCTTGAGTGGTGTGGATCCTAAGATTTCTTCGTAACCAACACGTCAGCAAACTCCTTGAGAAGGTAAGCTCTTGCATCAGAAGGGGACGTGTTAGTAGAGATAGGGAATTCCTTCAACCTGTTGACATGGGTGACCTTTAAAATAGGTTTAGGGAATTCCTTGGAAATAATGGCCAACTCTTGACAATGCCCATATGATAAAAGCGGAGTCGGGATCCCATCATGAACATCAATCCGGGCTGAGCAAGACTGCTTACCAAAGGTAAGAGTGGCCCAGAAAGATCCCAAAGCTGGAGCCATCTTGGAACCATCAGCTGTCAGTTTCGTTGTCTGAGGAGGGGGCTGTAGGTTGCTCCAGGGTATTCCCAAACTTGCTAAGTGTTGTGGACCAATTACTGAGACGTCAGCACCGGTGTCAGGTAACATCTGAAGACTGGATGACGAGTTACCGTAAGAAATGACGACACTAATGTGCTGGGGCGTCGTGTCTGTGGAACAATGCACACGACGGCAGGAAAGACTGGACACAGCGTCTTGATGCTTGCCAGAAGGAGGGGGCGCGCCAGCACTACCTGAGGATGACTTCTTGGATCCGAGGTGGTGTCCTTTCCGTGTCTTCTTACGACAACATTTGTCATAATGGCCCACACGACCACAAAGTCTGCACTGAACTTTGCTAGTAGGGCACTTGACTGTGTAAGCCCAGTGACCCTGGCGGTCGCAACTTCTGCACACGCTTTGAGCAGCTGGGCACTGGGAGGCATTATGCTGTCTCACACAGCTGTTACACAAAGCTGCTGCTGAAGGTGTAGCCGGAGGGTGAGGGGTGGGGTTACCTTGCTGCTTCTTACCCTTTCTGTAGGAAGACACCGCCCTCACCTGGTCAGGTTGTGAGCGTAAAGCTGAAGTCGCACACCTGGCGGCCTCGTACGCTCGACATTTTGTAACAACATCTTGAAGGGAGGAAGTGGGGTAGAGGGAAATGAGACGCTGAACTAGCTCTTCATCTCGGACACCCGTTAAAATGATTGTCTTGAGTTGTGTCTCTTCACAGACTTGAGAATGTCCGGGACAAACATCAACTTCCTCTGAACATCTCTTGAGTCTTACAAAAAATTCGTCAAAAGATTCTCCATCAAGCTGCTTACATTGGAGGAGTTCTCTTCTTCTGAGTGCTTCGTTGCGCTGTCCCTTAACGTGTTCCTGTAACTTGTCGAGCACGGCCTCTACCGTCAGAGTTGTCGTAGGAGGCACTTGAAGTGTGTGCTCGAGAGTACGTTGTGTCTCTAAGGACAAGCACATACGAAGCTGTATCATCTGTTTCGGCTGTGATAAACTTGACAAGTTAACCATTGTTGCATAGTCTTGCCAACGTCGACGCCATTCCCGAAACATCTGATAAGAAGCGTCAGACTTCAGAGAGGGAGGCGTGTGTACTGCAGCCTTTTGAGGGATTGTTGAATCGACTCTGGGAAATGAGGTACCAGTACCACTAGTCGTATCAACATTAGTAGTAGCAGACGAATCTTGTACAGTAGATTGTTGTGGGGAGGCTAACAGAGAAATCAAGACTTCAAATCTGGCTTGATCCTCTCTTCTTCTCAGATCATCCTCACTTCTACGTATGTCTTCGAGTTCTCTGTGTCGTTGTTCCTCTTCATGGTGCCGTTTTTCAGACTGTCTGTACCGACTTTGTTCCTCTTCTCTCCTTGCAATATCATCCTGGCGTCGAGAAGTTTCCATCCACTTTATCAGTTGAAGGAGATCTGTGGACGCATGCATCGCAGGAGAGCTGGCTCGCGACGAGCGAGGAGATTCTGTGGGTGATATGGCGTTGTCAGTGTGGGGAGCGTGGGCCCTGAGTGTGGGTGGGGAGAGGTCTCCCACACTAAAACGCGTAACCCCATCGTCCAGGGTATCATTTTGATCCCTGTGAGACATGCCGACTGCTTCTGTACTCTATCTGTGCAAAAGACCGGGTCAGCCCCTCGTAATCTATGCACAGAATTACAGAAGTCTACAGTAAGTCACAAGAATTTAATATAAGGTGGTTGTGAATGTGTGTGTGTGTGTGTGCGTATGGCTGGCGGGAGGCCGGGAGAGGCTTGGCGCGCTGCCAGACGTAGGAGCAGCTGGGCAGCGTAACTCGCTGGTGGGTTAGTTACCCTCGGACCAGAGACGGGAGCGGACGCGCTGCTGGACCAGCTCCCTTAGTCATCTGACTGCACTTTGCACAGACAATTATGATTAAAATACACAACACAGCACTTCACAAAACACTTCACTTCACAGCACAGCACTGTACACAGCATAGCACTTCACAACACTGTAAGTCTAGAGGCTTGTAGTAGTCTTGCTGTAGACCGGTGAAGCTGAAGACGAGACGCCATAAACACAGTCTGGGCGGGAAGGCTTGTCCACTGTATCTCACTGAGAAATAATCACTGCGCCATCTGACGTTCGTCTTGATACCCACAAAGTGTTCTATACTACTGAAGGTATACACAAACACTTGTTCTCTTAAAAGCAGGTTCTATTCTCGTACGGGAGATATATACAAGGGGACCAAAAAGCTCACTTCCGCACCACAAGGACTGGCTGTCTTCACTCTCTCTATGTATTACTGCGCGCTGCATGTACAGATGCCAGCATTCACAAGCTGAATACATAAAGTATAAATATGATAATTTATATACATAACATGGTGCATAATAAATGGGAATATTACATAGAATTAATACAGTTCTGTAATACTTTACTATACATAATTAATAAGAGTAATATAAGAGTAATATAATAATACACAGCTTAAGGTACTACTTTGTGTCCATATCATACAATTACACCTTTAAATTTTTTACTGTATTATTAGCCGCTTGGTCGGTCGGTAATGTCTCTGTTGCACTCTGTTGGCAAGCACTAGGCATCACTGGCTCCTGAATAGATCTGAATATGCTCCAGTGTTGGTCAAGTTCGGTCTTGAAAGAGCTCACACTTGGAGCTGTCACAACACTCTCAGTCAGGTTGTGAACTCTTGGAACAACCTGCCAAGAGTGTTATAACAGCACCGAGTGTGAGCTCTTTCAAGACCAGACTTGACCAACACTGGAGCATATTCAGATCTATTCAGGAGCCAGTGCATGCCTAGTGCTTGCCAACAGTGCGTAACAGAGACGTAACTGACTGCTCCAGTGGCTAACCAGCCGATAAGTGGTAAAAAGGAAAAAGGTAAAGTAGTAGTACTCTTGCTTATGTACAAGTTCAGGTATTTACTTTTATGAAAACAATTAATACATAGAAAAGATCAACTGACCAAGTAATTTGTGGCGCGCTTTTTGATGACCTTCTTGTAGACATCTGTAGCCCCCTCCGGGAAGGTGCCAGAACTAAGGTAGTGGTAGACCTCATTATAAAACACTCCATCAGGGTCATCAGGTTGCAGGAAAGGAGCAAGTGGCAGTGGCACTATGGGCAGCACTTTTTGCTGCAACAGAAGCACTTCTTCTTTAACATTAAATACAAAATTTACAGTAATCATGGGGACAAAAAAACAATGTTAAAACACAATTTAGCTTAATCAGGTTCCTAATCGGATAACATGTTTGCATACTGCACTGAAAAAGAATTGGATATACTGTATCTAAAACAATACTTTTTCTACAAGGTTGATAAGCTCTTCATAATTAAAATAACAAAACAATGATGTTTGAAATCTCATATCGTGACTGAGGAGAACAGTTAAGTGAGTTAGTGAAATTTTTCCACCAGGACACCCCCTATTTTTATACTATCTATTGTAAAGGACAAAAATATAGTAGTAATACCATATTTGGAGCGGCCCCGTTTTGTGTTATTTCACTATATCATTCTTGGTGTTGAAGATAACTTTTACCTATTTAAAAACTCCATAAAGCCAATCAAAAGTTAGGAGGTCAGATGCTCCCTTTACTGACAGCTGTCATCTTGTGGTTCACAATTAATGTTACAGTAAAACCCTCTTAATCCAAACTAAATGGGGCGAAATCCAGTCCATAATTCGCTAATTTCCAGATAAAGCAATTTCCGGAAGGGGGTACCAAGAAATATTCGGATGACAATCAAGATTGCCGTCTGGTGCACACAAGTACCAGCCCCAGCAGCTTTGTTTACAAGCCGTCACGCTGCTACAGCACTTGTGTGTGCATGTCTTAACTCCTGTTGACTATTTGTGACTTTGTGGACTAATTACCATGGCTTCAAAAGGCAAGACAAATTCAAAAGGAAGTCAGAAGAGGGATAGAATAAGTTAAGCTTGAAGGACCAGCTAACAGTTCTGGAAGAACATGAGAAAGGTGTCTGCAAAACTTTTGATGGAGAAATATGACTTGAAAAAATCAACCATCAACAGCTTCCCTAACTTTGTGTTAAATATTGTTTGTCCAATTTGTAAAAGAATTAGATATACTGCAGGTTGGTGATTCAAAAGTGTTTAATTTTGCCACCACGTGGGTAGATCCGGATAAAGCAGAAAGCCAGGTAAAAAGAGTCTGGATTAAGAGACTTTTACTGTATGTACCACTTACATACAGTGATCCCTCGGTTAACGAAATTTCGGTTAACGAATTACCTTCCATAAGAATCTTCAATTCGGTTAACAAACAAAAATTCTGTTAATGAAATTCATACGAAATCATATCAACATGTTTTCGCTTGCTCACCAGCCGGAATATTAGTCCGCCAATACAGTAGTCGGTTCTAGGGCTTAAATTTGTTCCCATTTGAGTAAATATCAAGAAGGTCGTACTATTCAATAATTTTCCAAGTCTTATATTAAAATTTTTTGTAATTTTAACACTTATTTAACATAATTGCAGTACAGGAAACTAGTTTTTGGTGCGCCAATCAGCCACTTGACTCACCCAGCAAGGCGTCAGTTTGTATCTCTCGTTAGTGGAGGTAACATCTTGCTTGTGGCTCTCTTGAACATAAACTATTTTTACAGTACAATTATTAGTCATTTTGAAATTCATTTTACATATTGACAATATATAGTGCAGTGCAGTGTTGATTTAAAGAAAATAATCTTGAATTACACCGAGTGAACTTAAAATTTTATGGGTTTTTTAGTTTAACAAATTTATTGGCAGAGCTTGTAGTACAGTTTGCCTATTCTGAGTAATTCAGTCAGGTCTTGACACTGAGGGTGGTATCACTTCTCACTGTCACGCAGGACAGAGGTTCACACACAAAGAAATACATCATATTCATTAACAACTATAAATGTATAGAGGTCAGATTCATATGGATAATGTCACTGTTCACTGCCATGCAGGACAGAGGTTCGTACACAAAGATTTGCATCATATTCATTGTATATGCTTATACACACACACACATATACATACATATCTGTGCTGCTCCTTTTCTTGCACATGTATATACTCTATACACATGCACTTCTATACATATACGTCGGTCAGATTCATGTGGGTAATGTCACTTTTCACTGCCATACAGGACAGAGGTTCGTACACAAAGAATGCATCATATTCATTGACACTATATATAGGTCAGATTCATGTGGGTAATGCCACTGTTCACTGCCACGCAGGACAGAGGTTCGTACACAAAGAAGGAAATACATCACATTCACCAGCAGCATATATGGGTCAGTGGATCACATACATTGGAGTCATATTCTAATTGAAGACTAATCAGTGTGGGCTAGCAAATTTGGGATAAACAGCAAGAATGTCCTCAAGCACACCTGATTCAATGAAGTAATTACATAGTTCAAGATACAATAAGTCAGGTGGCCTGAAGTCTTTGACAGTGTCACATTCAATAATATAGTGTTCAAGTGTATGCTTTAAAGGTTTATCACAAAGTTTACATGCTGAGTGTTCCGGTATGGGTACAGCGTTACTAACTTGACCAGATGTGTCTGTATCCTAGCCTAATTCTGGCCACGACTACATCACATTGTCTGGTTCTGTCCTTATGCTGGCCATACCGGTACCTCTTGTTACAAAATTTGTCATATTTACTAATGCTACAACTGTCAGGTCTCTCTGCATTTCTCACTTCTTCTAGATCAGAGTTCATGATTCTGACTTGAATGTTTTTAATTACGGCATTGGACAGAGCAAGGTCGCGGTCAACATTTTCTTTCTTACATGCCTCATTGGCCAGTCTATCAGCACGGTCATGATACCTGATTCCAACATGGGACGGAATCCACACAAATTCGATACGAAAGTTGTTCTCATTGGCAGTTATCACATTCCTTTTAATATCACATACAACTTTAGACATAGAACCTGACGGGCTGTTCATTGATTTCAAAGCACTTTGAGAGTCACAGAATATCACCCCACCTCCATTTTCTTTGAGGTAGTCTGTGGCTAAGTAGATTCCAGTTAGTTCAGTTTGTGTTGTGCTGGCCCAGTTGTTCAGCCTTTGTTTGTTTGACACTATCATCTCTTTTTCTTTATATATTACAATTGCACAGCCTGTTCTACCTGTGTTTGTCTGCACAGAACCATCAGTAAAAGCATAACATTCACTTGATTTAATACTCTCTATGTGTCTGTTAATAGTTTCTAGTGTGACACATCTCACCACATCGGTGTTTAACATTTGCTTACTACCAACAGGAGTGTAATTAATAGGAACTGATATGTCCAGCCAAGGAGGAATGGCATTAATAGGTTCGTCTGGGGTGATTGGGACATTCAGTTTCAGGAGATCTGCAACACTTTTATGAAGCCACGCCCCAAAGAGAGTCTTTTGTGAAAGGTTGGCGAGATGGTCGGGATTACTTAGATAGAACATCAACTCAGTTTGAGTTGTAGTTTGAGAACTATTGTTCTTCAAAACTTTGACACAAAACATGGTATTAAGTAGGGCTATCCTCTCAGATAGGGAGGGCAGTCCGAGCTCTTTCCTAATATTTACAATTCTGGTTGATTTTGGGCAACCTAGGATGATGCGCATGGCTTCATTTTGCACTACCTCAAGGCTGTTGAGTTGTTTAGGCGGAATAGTCACAAGATGGAGAGCATGATAGTCAACTACAGAACGAATGAAGTGAAGATAGAAAGTACGAGCATAGGTGATGTTAATTCCATAGCCCTTGCCAACAAGGGTTCTGAGGGGGTTTAATGCACTGCATTAGTTTGTCACGAAGGTTGCTGACAAAGTTTGCATCATTCACACAAATTCCAAGATATTTATAGGAGCTACATAGTTCCAAGGGCATGCTGTTAATGTTATAGTCAAGAGGCAGAGGGTGAGCAGGACGAGGATTGAGGACCCTCGTCTTGTCAACAGATATTATGTGACCGCATTCAACAGTTCTCCGAGCAAATACATCCAGCAAGGCTTGGAGCCTGAGTTTGGTTTGTGTCATAATGCAGATATCATCAGCATAGCATATTACGGCTTTGTTTGGCTGAACTGGAATGTCAGCAATAAGCTTGTGCATCAGTATATTAAAGAGCATAGGACTTAACACTCCTCCCTGAGGCGTGCCCAGCTCAAATGATCTCATTCTGGTACTTTTAACTCCCCTAAACAGAACACTGGCATACCTGTTGGACAGATAACCCTTTATCCATGTCAGGAGGTTACCTTGTATGCCAAAATTAGCTAGTTGCTCAAGTATAATGTCTCTATTAGCTACATCAAAGGCTGATTTAAGGTCTATGAAGGCTGTTTGTGTCTTATCTTTTGAGTGAACAAGATATTCTGCAAAGCATGTCTGTGTGCTACGCCCGGGCATGAACCCGTACAGATTAGGGGCGAGTTTGTCTTTGACTTGAAACATGAGACGGTTTAGAACAACTCTTTCAAGGACTTTACACATACAGGATGTAAGTGAAATTGGCCTGAAGTTTGGAGAATTAGCTTTAGGGATTGGAACTATGTTTCCATGAGTCCATGTCTTAGGCAGAATACCCTGTGTGAGGCTCATTTGATACAGGTCAAGCAGTGGATGGTTAGGGATCTCATTCAACAATCTCAGGGTGTTATAGGTTATGCCATCCTCACCAGGGGAGGATGACTCACCTTTCATTAGTGCTGTTGTTAGTTCGTGGTGCGTTATAGGAAACTGGTCGGTAAGGTCTGGTGAGGAACAGGCTATTTCAATATTGAAACCCCTATTAATGTGTGAGGTGTTAAGATATTGTTGTATGTCAGGAGGCAGGGAAGTGATTCGTGACACACTAGACCATTGGTCTAATAGCATGTCAGCATATTCTGCAGGGCTGTGATGAAGCTGGACTGGGGTGGGTGACTTGGTAATGGCTCTAATTTTCTTCCACATTTCTGCTAGAGTGGTTGTTCTATTAATCCCCTGTAAGAATTGTTCCCAATAGGTGTTTCTTACCTGACCTTTGAGTTCACGAAATTCTCTGTTAGCTTTGAGGAATGCCAAAAGGTTATCACTAGTTTTATTTTGCTTATAAGTGTTGGCAAGCTGTTTTACATTCTCTCCTTCTTTGGTGAGGATGGGGTCATGTGTCCACAGAGGTGGTTTAGTGCTGCCCCCCTTCCTCCTTGACTTAACCCAGGTGGTATAATATGTGGTAATGACATTTACAAGATCACAGCAAAATTCATCCACTGACCCAGGTGTATATCCAGCATACCATCTGTGGATGTAGGCCTTGAAGTGCAGTTTAAGATTATCTGGGATATTAATTCTGAGCTTAGGATGGGGTTCACACTTGACATCAGCAACAGTGTATTCAGTAAGTATTGCATAATGATCACTGACAAGGTAGTCTGAGATGACCTTAGCCTTGACATTACTGTCTACTAGGTTATACCCAATCACATAATCAAGTCTGCCCCCCATCAGATGTGTCACTTTGTCTGTGTCGTATACAGTGATATTATGATTATTGATGTAATTCACGAACACCCTCCCATTAGAGTTACACTGGACATCACCGAGGACAGTGTGACGAGAGTTAAAGTCACCCATACACAGCATAGCATTGTTACCTGATGGCTTTGGTAACACGTCCGCTCGCAGTTCATTACACCGAACATAGATGTTATACAGCGAAAATTGACTGTTTGCTGTCTTTACTGTAAATTGTTGATAGTGAATACTTTCATCATTGTGAGTTTTAATCCATTTACAGACCAGACCATTCTTTACATATGTGAGCAGGCCACTTCCTGCTCCACTATTATATGCTGTAAACCCAGCTATCCTGGGTGCAACTTTCTTCTGGGTGCTGGACATGTAAGGTTCTTGTAAGCCAATTACATCAATGTCAAAAACTTTAACAAACCATTGTAGATCATTAATTCTGCGATTAACACTCCGGATGTTCCATGAAATGAACCTAAGCGTTCGTGTTACTTTTCCCACCTTGTATTTAACGTAGAGAGTCGCACGCTGGCATCATAGATCAGCCTGACCAATAAGCTGACCCTTCCAATTTCTGTACCTCTGGATTTCCTGATAATGTTCTTCACAGCCCTTATTCCAGTAGGATTTTTATACGCGGGTTGCTTCATCAGTCCCGCGAGTTCATCCCCGTAAACAATGGAAAACTTACAGGTTCATGAACAGTCTGCAGACCTGGGACTATTGTAGAGACCACGCTGGCAGTCTGGGGCTCATTCTCCCCATCCATGCTACCATCACTATCGGTCTCGCTCTGGCTACTCACCCTCAAGTTGGCATCATTATGAGAGGAGGCACCAGCTCCTTCAGAAGCTCCACTAACACTATCACTGTCATTGTTCACTGGTACACTTACTTGGCAGGCTTTAACCTGACCTGCATTGGCTAACGAAGGAGAGTCACTTCTAATTCCCATCATCATCATCATCATCATCAACCAGGAGCCTTCTACCTACACACCTCAAAGTAAGTGTACTTTCCTGCATTTATTTTTACTTTGTATGTAATTTTTGGCGAGCTGGAACCAATTACTCAAAATCCCATTGAAACAATGGTTTCGGTTAACGAACGACCTTCTGGAACGAATTGTGTTCGTTAACCGAGGAACCACTGTACTGTAAATTCAATTTACTTAAAAATTTCATGTAATTTTCTTAGGGGAAATCAAAATTCATTATCACCATTTTATGGCTATGTTCCACACTTGCATGTGTTAGCCGTGATTACCTAATGGCAGCTGCTGGGTAAATTAAAATACAATAAACCCTTGTTATTCACGGGTTTGCAATCCACGATTTTGACTATTCGCAGTAAGCAGATTGTGGCTAGCTTACGAGCCTCTCCCGCAGTGCAACAAGTCACCCCCATGTGCCTGGAGCATCTCCTCTCCCTTTGTTTGCCTGAGACGCAGCATCTCTTGTGTTATACTCAAAACTTTAATGTTTGTGTGAAATGGATCCTAAAAGACTGCTTAGTGTCCAACAGTGATCCTGATGATCTCTCTATGCTTCAGTAACCAGATTTCGTCTTACTGTACAGTACTCTTCATCAAGCTCCAAACTTCCACATATGAAGGAGAATAGTATTGGTGACTAAGTTTCTCATACACAGTATAGGCATACGGTAGTGCACTATAGTAGTATAAGCTGCTATTCGCAGTTTTGCCAATTCTCGCCATTCCTTGGAACTTAACCCCTGCAAATAGCAAAGGTTTACTGTAAAATACTGTTATCTTGTATTTAATGGGAGTACAATCAGGCACTCCCTTTGGTTACATTCGGTGGCTGGGATGTTCCCAAAGTACAGTATGAGACACCGTTACATTATATACAGTGTTCTTGTTTTTTTGTTTCACAAATAACATGCCGGAAGATATACACTCCTCCATACAAATGTTTGCAGACGATGCCAAGTTATTCAGGGAAATTAAGAACCAAACAGACAGTGAAGAGCTGCAGGAAGATGTGTCAGCTTCAAGAATGGTCAAAGAAATGGCTGCTAAGGCTCAATGTCACAAAGTGTAAGAGGATGCACCTGGGTCATACTAACAGTAAGGAGGCTTATCATATGTCCCAACAGGAAGAAAAACTGCATTAATAGAGACCGAATGCAAAAAGGACCTGTTTATGTATGTTGACAATGAACTGAAGTTCTCAGGCTAATGTGAGAAGAAGTTGAATCAAACAACTAAACCAGTAGGTCTTATAAGGCCGTTCAGATATCTAGATGGTCCGTCCCTCATAACGATCCTCAAGAATGAGGTGCTTCCCCGCCTGGAGTGTCCATTCCTGGAGCTGGTGGACACCCGCCCCACAAGGGGTCACAACTCAAGGCTGAAGAAGCCACAAGTCCATAAAACTGTGAGGGCAAACTTTTTCAGAGTGATAATTGTGAACTCTTGGAACAATCTGACAGAGAGTGTTGTAACAGCATCAAATGTGAGCTCTTTCAAGACCAGACTTGACAAGCACTGGAGCAGGTTCAGTACATTCAGGAGCCAGTGCGTAACAGAGACGTGACCGACCACCCAAGCAGCTAACAAGCCAATCAGTGGGGAAGAGGATAAAAGTAAAAGTATAATTTATCATTATAAAAAGAATCAAACTGATAAAATATCAGGTAATACTAATAAAGAGTCATTAATGAATCACATGATTTGATTGATTGATTTTTTTGATTGATTGATTGGTTGACTGATTGATTGTGGTAATTACATCCCTGCTGACACAACAGCTTAGGTCATATGTCACCGAATTAAAATTAAGGCTTAAAAGACTAAAATAAAATAATGCAAGGTAAAAAGACAATAAATAACATAGAACTTTCATAAAATCATTTAATTGTTAATAAATAAAACTCAAAGCCTGTGTAGAAGGCCGGCTACCTCCAGAAAGGAGAGGACGTCCCCTCCCATGTCACCTGCTCCCCCCCCCCCCAGCACTAAAGAGAGACGGTAAGACCAGTCTCCTCCCCGACACTGGGAGAGGTGCTTACAATGAAGATCTCTGAGACTGGGGCACTCCACCAGGAGGTGTCACAGTCAATGGGACCAACAGAGGTGGGCCAAGGCAGTCTCTCGATGGCATGGGAGGTAAATGGGGCATATGCTATACTGTAGGTATGTTGGAGGTGAATGCATTGGGATATATCATCATTTATATTAATTAATGGGAAAAATTTTACTTTAACTACCATTAGTATTTGGATGTTTAGATTCGAGGTACGCTATATTGGGTAAATTTTAAGTTTTGGTCATCCCTGAACTTAGACATGCAGACTAAGTTTTTTTTATGGTTTGCAATGTGTTATGAACGATTTAGACCTTCATTTCTATCGGAAATCACTAGTTTTGAGTTACTACCCCCCCCTTACCGATGTATGTTAAGCTAACCTTATAACTCATCATACCCTCACCTAACCTAACCTATGATCTGTATTTTCTTATGCAATCGAAAAAGGTTTGCAACAGAAATCCCGTAGAGATAATTTGTCTTATTGTTTAAAGTACTTAATCCCATAGTTAGAATCTTACGGTTCCCCAGATGACCCAAACCAAAATAATACCAATATTTTTTGGAAAGTTTATACCGTACGATGAAATTTGTTGTATGGGCAGCTAATATCCATTGAATTAGTTAATGTGCTTAGTAATATTCATATATTCAATATAGCATTACTGTGTTGCACAGTAAAGCACAATTAATTATCTAATAACATTTATTTACAGAGCCGATCAGCCGAGAAGGTTGGACAACTACTTCCAGGGTTCATCAAGGCAGATGAAAGAAATTTACCAAAAGTAGATGTCTTTACGTTTGTAGATTATTATCAAGAACTCTACGATGTAGCTACGAAGCACGTTAAATTACATCTGTCATCTGATCATCTTAAGCCCATTCCCTAGCCATGGTCATCCCTAGTCCTTCATAGTCCCTCCACACTTTCCCAACATGAAATAGAACAGTGATGAAAACTTCCATGTTGGAGTTATTTGTCTTTTGCATCATTTTGGCACCCAGCAAGTAAACACACACGATGATACTTGGGCAGTAATTTATTTTAACCTGAAAATAAGGTATGACTGTGTATATCATCATTGTATATGGCCACAAGTCCTGTATTCCTGCTGGTAACAACACATACACCACAGCTGGCTGCCTCGAGGCTCCCACTCTGCGGCTCGCACTAGTCAGTGACGTCATAACTAATCAGAGCTTTTTATAGTCCCATGACTTTTTATCAACTTTAACCCTTATTTTTCCCGCTTTTTGACCAAAATTATTTAAAAATATCATTGCCATAGTGAATTTAAGCATTTTATTTACCCATTGACCTGCCATCTTACGAAAAAATTCCGACCAACAACTCGTCTATTACGTTCTGAAGTTAACAAAGAGGTCTCACTTTCCTCGCAACAGTCGGACGATTCTACCATCGATATCTTGTTCAGTGGATCATCAGCCTCCAGAGACTCTGAGGACACTCTGTGGCGTTTTGCTGAAGTTCTTGTAGTACCAGGATGGCGGGTGGAGGAAAGATGAGTAGTAGCAGATATGCCTGCCTCATCCATATGGACCTCAGCCACTACGAGAGAAGTCTGAGGACTGAGAATTGGTGGCATAGAGTCGGGTGCGGGAGCTGAATTGAACACAGGTACTGATGATTCTCGGGGTAAGTGTTATTATTTTTTTTCCTATTATTTTCACCACTTATCAGCTTACTAGCTGTTTGGGCAGTTGGTCTATCCAGCGTTAGTACAAGAGGAAACTGCCACTCTTCTCCCAATCGTCGAATCTCCGCGGTATCAATGAAACTTGCGGGCTATTTCCCCTAAATGTAATCGTTGGCTATGCAAATCGGCGGTTAAAGGGACGTCAGTTTTCGGGGTATACCTGTATATACAGTAGCGTTAAGTTTGGCAGAACAGTTTACTGTACTGTACAGTGCCTATGAAGCGTTGCACACAATACAGTAGTATCCCGCTTAACGCGGTCAATAAAACCCACAGGGTACCGTGTTAAGTGAAAACCGCGCTAAGTGAACAACAGAACATATGGGATTAATTCCAATAGAAACTGGCCCGACCCCCAAACTCCACTTTTTCCAACACAATACTATGTTCTAGTAAAAATAACATCTTAATTTTATGATGGTACATGCACACAATTAATACTTAAGAGAAATAGAGAAATACAGTCGCCAAGTTAATGTCCATTCAAATAATGGACTCCACTCCCTCCCCCTCTTCTCACACTACACTGCTAGCTCTTCCCTCTCTGAGAAATTTTGGGGGAAAACCACTAAATTTTAATAAATAATACCTCAACTAAAGTTAGGATAATACAATTGGCATTGCTGGATTCCTTGTAAGACCAGGAATATTTTGAATATAAATGTCATATATTTTGCACAAAAGATAACATATTTACTCAGAGTAAACATTACATCTAAAATTTGTATGTCTAATGCAAAATCTATGATGTTTATATTCAAAATGATCACCAAATTGTAAGAATTCCAGCAATGTAAATTATATTCTGGCCGGGTAATTTGTATGAATTTTATGAGCTAAAACAAATATCTTCAGTTTATAAAAAAAAAATATTCTTCACGACACTATCTGTCAATCAAAGTACCCCACCTTGCCTCCCCCCCCTTCCAACTACGCGGTCCGTCCCAACCCTCCCCCCCACCCCACCCCCACCAATCCTCCCTTCAAGAGAAAGGTTAGGTGAAAAAACTAAATTTTAACATTGAGTATTAAATAATACCTCAGATTAAAGTTAGGATAATATAATTGACATTGCTGGATTCCTTGTAAGACCAGGAATATTTTGAATATAAATGTAATATATTTTGCACAAAAGATAACATATTTACTCAGAGTAAACATTACATCTAAAATTTGTATGTCTAATGCAAAATCTATGATGTTTATATTCAAAATGATCATCATATTGTAAGAATTCCAGCAATGTAAATTATATTCTGACCGGGTAATTTGTATGAATTTTATGAGCTAAAACAAATATCTTCAGTAAATAAAAAAAAAAAATATTCTTCACACGGTAACAGATGGATGGTTGGTCGGTCGGTCCCTCCCTCCCCCCACCCCCCACCAACCCTCCCTACCAGATGTGTGGGAAAACCAGAATATTTACATTTTTAGTAATAAATAATATCTCAAACTAAAGTTAGGATAATATAATTGACATTGCTGGATTCCTTGTAAGACCAGGAATATTTTGAATACAAATGTCATATATTTTGCACAAAAAATAACATTTGCTCAGAGTAAACATTATATCTAAAATTTGTATGTCTAATGCAAAATCTATGATGTTTATATTCAAAATGATCATCATATTGTAAGAATTCCAGCAATGTAAATTATATTCTGGCCGGGTAATTTGTATGAATTTTATGAGCTAAAACAGGCAGGCAGGCAGGCAGGGTGGCGGGTGGGGAGTGGGACGAATCTAAAAATAGCTCTGAGCCGGACACACTACGCGTATACGTGGAAAAAACCCGCGTTAAGTGAAAGTTCAGCTCTGGCGAGGCACCGCGTATACATGAAATCGCGCTAAGCGAAACCGTGTTAAGCGGGGTATTACTGTACAATACAGTATACAGTACAGTATATTCCATATGCCTCATACAAATTCATCAAGAAATTGTCTCTTGCTGTTAGTAAGTGTACAGTACATAATACAACTGTTTTTATTTCATTATGTACAGTATAAAGGCTCATTACTATAAGTTAGCAAATTCAATTACTCAGCAAGGTCTCAGCCCTATATCTTTTTTTTTTTTACGGGGATTAGCCCACCCGGGCACAGGTCACTGACCCACATCGGGGCCTGGTGGGCAAAAATGTAATAATAATAATAATAATAATACAGGTTGAACCTCCCTAATCCGGTACTCTATTGTCCAGCACCTCCCGTCGTCCGGCAAATTTTAGTTTGCCGGACGGCCGCTAGTGCCCACCGGCGCTAGTATCCATGGTTCGTCATACCCTTTGTTTACATCTGGTCCTCGTGGAGTTTGGTGCGTTCCTAGGTATTTCAAGTGTTTCTGTAATACATTGTATTTCACTTCTTATTTACCCTTAATATGCCTCCTTAGCATATTTATTTATTATTTCATTTACTGTAGAGATATTATTTCTGCTTACAGGTGAACATCACCAATTGATGGACAGGTACCGTAACTAATTTGTCATTTCAAGTGCAGAATGAGAATTACTGTTTATCTATTTTCGTTTAGTATAATTACACTGTACAGTAGAACATTGATATAACATGAGATATGTTCCAAGAGAGGTCGCTTTAAACCGAATTCGCACTAAATCGAAGTGTTGTTTAAATGGAATAATTTAGTTTGGTACTTGAGAGAAACAAAATACTAAAAAGACTGAGAGTCTACCCAGATGTACCTCAGCCCATCTCCTAGAATAAACAAAACATTGTTTTTTGTAGTATTATGTTAAAACAAACACTCATAAATCAACACAGCTAAAATTAAGAGATGCAAAATGGTCTGTTTACTGGCTGGGAAGATGGGGAGGGAGGGAGACGAGGTGATACATTTGACAGTTGATGCCAAGGTCTAGTGCTTATTTATTTATCTGTCCTTAGGAGTGACTTTAAATTTTTCTCTTATAAAATGTCACTGAACTGACATGGGAGAATATAATTTACATTGCTGGAATTTTTATAAGATAGTGATTAATTTGAATATAAACATGCTACAGTGGTCCTTCGGTTAAGGAGCACAATCCGTTCCAGTAGGTTGCTCTTTAACCAAAAAACTCGCAAACCGGAACCATTGTTTCAATGGGTTTTTGGGTAATTGGTTCCAGCTCACCGAAAATTGCCTAAATTCAACAAAAATTTTAGAAATGGACACTTACCTTGAGGTGTGTATGTAGAAGGCTCCTGGATGATGATGCTGAAGTGAATTTGAAGTGGGAGGTGGAGGAGGAGAAGGGAGAAGAGAAGGAAGTGGAGGTGGAGGAGAAGCATTTTACTGCTTCTTGGAAGATGAGTCACCTTCCATGAAAATGTCAGGAACCTCTGGACTGACAGATTCTCCAACATGAACATCCTCTCTCCTTCTTGAAGTGGAAGGCAGAGGGATAGCATCTTGTTCCCTCTGCCTTTTACTGAAGAAAGTGTCAATTGTGGTCTGTGGGACATCTCTCCTCCTCACCATTAACTTATGTTTAAAGAAGGAGACCATTGAGTCCTCAACATGACACAAAGTTATTTCAGTTTTTTCCACATCTGAGTGCTTTGAAGCCAGTTCCCTGAACTTCTCCCAGTGGTAAATCATATCTTTCAACTCTTTAGTTGACATATGGTCATCACTTTCAATTTCCTCCTCACCACTGTCAGCCTCTAACATCTCATCCAGTTGCTTCAAGTCATCAGGAGTAAGTTCCTCCTCATGAGACATCACAAGCTCTTCCACATCCTCCTCCTCCACTTCAAGGCCCAATGACTGACCAATGGACACAATCTCCTGGTCCAACTCTGTTTCTTCCTGAAATCCCTCAAAATCATGGACTACTGATGGCCACAGTGCTTTCCATGAAGAATTGAGGGATCTAGTGGAGACTTCTTGCCATGATGACACAATCAATTTTACAGCCTCCAGGATGTTGAATTGTGTCTTCCAGAACTGTTTCAGTGTTAGTTCAGGATCATTGGAAGTTGCCTGATGACACCTCATGAACATTTTCTTCATGTACAACTTCTTGAAGTTGCTAATCACATTCTGGTCCATTGGCTGTATGATTGATGTAGTGTTGGGAGGCAAAAACAACACTTTCACAAAGTCAAATTGATACTCCAAAGTTTTCGCAAGTTCAGGGTCATGACTAGGAGCATTATCCATGAGGAGAAGAGCCTTTAAAGGGAGTTTATTGGTGGTTAGGTAGCTCTTGACAGAAGTGCAAAACACATCAACAGCCCATTCATTAAAGAGCTGTCTTGTCACCCATGCCTTACAGTTGGACTTCCAATAAACTCCAAGCTTTGTTCTTACCACTTTCTGTTGCTTGAACACCCTGGGGTTTTCAGAGTGGTAGACAAGCATAGGCTTCAGTCGGAAATCCCCTGAAGCATGGGCACCAACCAATAGAGTGAGACTGTCTTTCATGGGTTTATGCCCAGGTAAAGAGGCATCATCTCTGGTGATGAATGTTCTTTTGGGCATCTTTTTCCAGAACAGCCCAGTTTCGTCCACATTGAACACTTGTTGTGGAAGATAATTTTCTTCTTCCATCACTTCTTTAAATTCCACTAAAAACTTTGCTGCCCCTTCCTTATCAGCACTAGCAGCTTCACCATGCCTAACAACACTGAAAATGTCACTTCTTTTCTTAAATTTTTCGAACCAGCCTTTGCTGGCCCAAAAATCTTCAAATTCTGTGCCTGAAGAACCAGGTTGATCCGTCTTTAAATGTTCGTATATCTCCCTGGCTCTTTCACAAATGAATTCAGGAGAAACTGAATCACCTTTCATCTGTTTTTCCCTAATCCTGATGAGAAGTAACCTCTCAGTTTCTGCAATTAGGTATCTACTTTTAAACACTCTGGTAGATTTGTCTCTCACTTTCACATCTTTAAATTTGTCTTTCTGTGCAAGAATTGTCGACATGCCATATTCTTTGCATAGCGCATTTGTTCTAATGCCTTGTTCATGTTTTCTAATAATTTCCTGCTTGGTTTCGATTGAAATCGCTTTTCTTGATCTCTTAGGCCCCATGCTGGATTCAAACAATGTCAACACGTGATCTTTTAGGTATAAACTTGCTGTAAATAAAGAATATTTTCTTTAAAATAACACTGCACTGTGCTATATATTGTCAATATGTAAAATAAATTTCAAAATGACCAATAATTTGCTTGGAAACACAGAAAACAAGCATTTAGTTGAAGAGAGTCTCAAGCAAGATGTTACCTCCACTGAAAACAGAGAGAGACTAACGCTTGTTTGCTGTGTTAAGAGGCTGGATGCCGCGCATAAAACTAGTCACTTTACCTTCAATTATGTTCAATAATTGTTAAAATAACTGAAAAATTTAATATTAAACTTTTAAAATTATTGAATAGTATAAACTTCTTGATATTTACTAAAATAGTAAGGAATTTAAGCCCTAGAACCGATTACTGTATTGGCGGACTAATACTAAAGCTGGTTGACCGCCAATTGCAAGCCAAAACTTGTTAAGGTCGGCTCGTAAGAAACTCGTTAACTGAGGGATTGCTCGTTAACCGAAGTTAAGAATCTTATGGGAGGTAACTCGCTAACCGAAATCTCGTTAACCGAGGCGCTCGTGAATCGAGGGATCACTGTATGTAAAATAAATTTCAAAATGACCAATAATTTGCTTGCAAACACAGAAAAAAGCATTTAGTTGAAGAGAGTCTCAAGCAAGATGTTACCTCCACTGAAAAGAGAGAGAGACTAACGCCTGTTTTGTGTGTTAACAGGCTGGATGGCGCGCCAGAAACTAGTTTCTTTACCTTCATTTATGTTCAATAATTGTTAAAATGACTAAAAAAGTTAATATTAAACAATTAAAATTATAAATAGTATAAACTTCTTCATATTTACTAAAATAGTAAGGAATTTAAGCCCTAAAACCGATTTCTGTATTGGCGGACTAATACTACAGCTGGTGGACTGCCAAATGCAAGCGAAAACATGTTGAGGTCGGCTCATAAAAAACTTGTTAAACGAGGGAGTGCTCGTTAACCGAAGTTAAGAATCTTATGGAAGGTAAATCGTTAACTAAAATCTCATAAACCGAGGCGCTCATTACCCGAAGGATCACTGTACAGTCGGCCCTTAACATACGCGGGTTTAGCATACACGGATTTGCAAATACGCGGATTGCCCCGCCGGAGGAATATTCTGTACATTGAAGTAATTGAAGTACATTCAAATCGCGCGCCATTCAACTCGCGCGCGGCACCGAACACGGGACACCGCCCGCTCCCGCAACCTCACACACACACGCATAGCTCTCCCTCACTCAGTCAGTCTCGCTGTAACCACGCTTGTGTTGACATCAGCATTGTAGTTGCAAAAATATTACATTTCCGTGAATGTATTATATCAAGCACGGTATGAATAGAATATCACTAATATAAGAGTATTTTAACCGAAAACTACTAAAAAAACGAGTAACATATCTTGAACATCGGAAGGCTAGGTAAAGTCTTTTGTTTTCATGTAATTTATCCTAATTTACATTGAAATGCATTACATTTCAGCAAAACTACTATTCATTTCTGAGAATATGGAAATGTAATATTTTGCTGAAATGACGTACGTATTACAGTGGAAAGTGACGAAAGCAATGACTCGCTTTCTTTCGTTCAAAAGATGTTACAGTAATCGCTTTTTGAATGGTTTTCAGTTAAAAAACTGTTGTATTACAATAATATTCCATACCTAATTCACTTGTGATGCAAAAGTTTTTTTAACTGAAAACCATTCGAAAAGCGATTACGGTAACATCTTTTGAACGAAAGAAAGCGAAAGTCATTGTTTTCATCAAGATTTTATCCCACTTTCCACTGTAAAACGTACGTCATTTCAGCAAAAATATTACATTTCCGTGAATGTAGTATATCAAGCACAGTATGAATAGAATATCATTGTAATATAACAGTATTTTAACCGAAAACCATTAAAAAAACGAGTAACATCTCTTGAACATTGGAAGGTTAGGTAAAGTCTTTTGTTTTCGTCATGTATTTTATCCTATTTTACATTGAAATACATCACGTTTCAGCAAAACTACTATTTATTTCTGAGAAAATATTCATTCAGGCACAGTTTAGGTAAAATATACGTGTGATGTAACATTTTTTTAATTGAAAACGATTCGAAAAACACATACCCTCTAGCCCTGTTCAAGGAGAAGACTGGGAGGAGCTGTTTGGTGCTTGAGACGATGACAAGGAAAATGATTTTGATGGATATTAATGAAAATATTCAGAAAGACCCTGGCACTGTCAAGGAAAGTGGCTGCTGAAGGCTTCCAGGACATGGCAGAGGACGACATTCGGGAGCTAATTGAAGAGCACGACACTGAGCTGACCGAGGAGGATCTACAGGAGTTAGTAGACTCAGGCAAGGAAGAGGAAGCGAAAGGGAAAGAGGATGAGGAAGAGCACCAAGAAATAACATTGGAGAAGTTGGGGGACATGACCAGGAATATTGAGGCACTGAAAAACCTGGCCTATAGTATGGATCCCTCCATGGTGCATGCCCTGAAATTCATGCGAGGGATGGATGACATTTTTGCTCCATACAAAAACATCATGGAAGAAATGAAAGAAAGAGACGACAACTCCCCATCACCATGTTCTTTGATCACCGAAGGAGAGATTTAACACCATCAATCACTGGCGGCAGTGAGGAAGCACCTGAATCCACCGTCGCCCCCACCTCACCACCCGTTATGGAATTGAGTGACGATGAGCCCGATGACCCCCGTCCTGTCGCGGAAGATAGGTACTGTACAGTAAAGTGAAATTTTTATATCTTTTTTTAATAGCTTTTCTTGCCATGTTTATTGTTTGTAAAAATGCACAGCACAGTACAGTTCAGTACTGTACATAGGAAGTGGAGGTGCAGTTATTCACAAAACATTTGTGTTTGTTGTCGGCAGTAGTCACGGTGAGGAAGTGGAGGAGGGAGCGGAGGGAGCGAGTTGGGAGGAGTGGTGACCTTGGACGCGGGAGCAGGGACGAGATGCCAACCAGTACATTACGGGTGTATTAATTGTTTTTATAGCTATTTTTGCATTTTAATATTAAATACTGTACATTACGTTTCAACAAAATTACCATTTATTTCTGAGAACATAGAAATGCAATATATTTGCTGAAATGATGTACGTATTACAGTGGAAAGTGGGATAAAATTGTGACGAAAGCAATGACTTTCTCTTTCTTTCGTTCAAAAGATGTTACCGTAATCGCTTTTCGAATGGTTTTCCGTTGTGGGATTATAAGGCTAATGATAGGATAGAATATTATTGTAATACAGTACGAGTACAACAGTTTTTTAACTGAAAACCATTCGAAAAGCGATTACGGTAAAATCTTTTGAATAACGAAAGAAAGCGAAAGTCATTGTTTTCGTCATGATTTTAGCCCACTTTCCACTGTAATATGTACGTCATTCCAGCAAAAATATTATATTTCTATATTTATTTCTGAGAATACGTATATTCATTCATTCACAGTTAAGGTAAAATATACTTGTGATGTAATATTTTAATGAAAATACGGTATCGTAGTTTTCTTTTGTTTCAAATTTAATTAACAAAGATTGATGTTTCAAATGTAATGAAAAAAAATTTATGTCCAGTATCTACAGTATAAATAAACTTTAATAAATGAATACTTAATGTTTTACATCGTCCTGTGCTACCATACCATGGATTTGGCTACTTTGGGCTTGCTATGATGACGCAAGAGATCTGCCCTGGCGACTGTACCGACACTCACAGCTGGTGGTGCGTTGGTGCGTTGGTGCATCGTTTCCATTGTTTACTGGTAGTTACTGGTAAATATTTTTCAAAATAACGAAACTATTACCCGTTTAGAGGTCGACCCCCAATTTTTTGTCAAATAATTTGGTCTTAAAAACTCGAACTACACACAGGTATATACGGTAAATAAGGACATGGGGGGGGGCCCAGGGTTTTTTTTTTTTTTTTGGGGGGGCAGCACATATACGCGGATTTTTAACATCCACAGGTATCTCTGTTACGTAACCCCCGCGTATGTTAAGGGCCGACTGTATAGACAAAAATTTTAGTAATCATTTAGTACATTATATTGAGTACATGTACAGTACAGCTTTGCCCTTAGGACAGTGTAGCGTGCCCAGAGAAACATTAGGTGCGAATTTTAAAATACAGCTCCTCCCCGACTTACAACTTACTCGACTTACGACCACCCGCACTTACGACCTGCCTCAGTCGTACCAACATTTTGTCAAATTACATATTTTTGAGTCCCGTCAGTACGCAGAGAAAATTTTCGTTTGTAATTCACTTTAAAATGGCTGGCAAGCTTAAAAGTGAGAGTTTTGTGGTGCTGAGAAGAAAGAGAGACATCCATTTTAGATTTTCTTTGTATTATTTAAGCATTTTCGACTAATAACCTGGATTTGGGTCCCTAACCCTGTCATAAGTCGGGGAGGAGCTGTATGATGCGCCAGATTGACTCTCACAAAATAGAAAAGATTCGCTTTAAATTAAAACATTGTCCTTAATTGTGGGTGTTGCTTTAAACCATGAATCTTAAATTGAATCGTTTTAATTCAACGTTCTACTGTATGACTGAAGGACTAGTAGAGAAAACTATCCCCTTAATCTTCAGTCTGTATAATAAACTCATAAATAGTAAAGAAAACTAGTTTTAGCAGTAAGTAGTGTACTGCATGTATCAAAATACTATTTTTTATTAACACAATTAATTTTTTGAAACTTACCTCCATTTGTAGATTGACTACAACTCCATGATGCATTCCATCTGCATCATCTGCCATGACTGCAACACCTTGTTGCTCTGCACCACCCATATCACTTGTCAGGTGACTGTACTTTGTTTCTTCCATCATGTGCTCCACCTGTTATGATAGTTAATGAACACATTTATAACACCTCCCAATAATCACCAGCTCTAACAGTGATTAATAAATATGTGCAATATTGTGAAGTTCTAAAGGATGACACAATGGCCAGTTACACTTATGAAGAAGCTCAGGTAGAAATACTGTACTCCACTGACAGGAGACGTCGACTCGATGGGCTTCGAAGGAGACTATCCAAGGACGCACAGCTGCGACAAGGATACGTAGAGGAAATAAATAAACTGCTTGCTGAAGGATATGCTGAATCAGTGCCTAAGTGCCAGTTGGAGTCACTTACTGGACTGGTCTGGTATCTGCCTCATCACCCGGTGTTGAACCCAAATAAGCCAAACAAAGTACGCATAGTTTTTGACTGTGCAGCCAAACACAAAAGGACATCGCTGAACGACCAGGTACTACAAGGTCCAGACTTCAACAACAAATTACTTGGAGTCCTGTTTAGGTTTCGCCAAGGAACTAGAGCCATCATGGCAGATGTGGAGGCTATGTACCATCAAATCCCTGTAGTGCCAGAACATCGAGATGCGTTAAGATTCCTCTGGTGGGAGAATGGGGACCTGAGTAGAGAGCCAATAACCTACAGGATGAAGGTGCACATCTTTGGTGGGGTGTGGAGCCCTTCATGTGCAACTTACGCTCTCCGGCGCACATTCCAAGACCACAGATCCGAGTTTCCCGACATGGTGGCGCAAGCGGAAGTCAACTTCTACGTTGACGACCTGCTCATGTCGCTGGACTCATCAAATGAAGCATCAATGTTAGTGTGTCAGCTTCGAAGACTGTTGGCGTGTGGAGGATTTCGGTTAACTAAGTGGGCCAGTAATCACAAAGGAGTGTTGGCTACCATCCCACCGGAGGAGAGGCAAAATGCACTGAAGGAAATTGATCTGAGGCAAGACAAATTGCCAATGGAGCGAGCCCTGGGGGTTAGGTGGCTCCTGGAAGGTGATCAGCTCGCCATCAAGGTGCAACCAAACTCAAAGCCAGCGACCAGGAGAGGAGTACTAAGCCTGGTCAGTTCTATTTATAACCCACTGGGGTTCGTGGCCCCATTCATCATCAGGGCTAAAATATTATTTCAGTGTGAATGAAGGCGTCGATTAGGGTGGGACGAACCTTTGTCGGCTGTTAATCACACGACCTGGAGCACCTGGCTAGGAGAACTGGCCCACCTAGGGAAATTAAGGGTACCCAGATGCCTAAAAACAGCATGTGCTAAAGAAATCATCTCAGCACAGTTGCACACCTTCTGCGATGCATCGCAGGCTGCTTACGGTGCGGTGACCTATCTGAGAATGGTAGACTCTGGCGGAAGTATCCAGTGCTCTTTCGTCTACGGACGGGCCAAGCTGGCCCCACTCAAGCAACTGACAATACCAAGGCTGGAACTTTGTGTAGCTGTCGTGGCAGTGAACGCTGATCGAACAATTCGCCGAGAAATGACCATGACCATACACGAATTCTATTTTTGGACGGATAGCATGCTAGTTTTGCAGTACATCGCCAATTCGAGCAGACGATTTCAAACGTTTGTAGCCAACAGGATAGCAGTCATACAAGAGCTGTCAAGAACTGACCAGTGGAGACATGTCGGCACATCGCTGAACCCAGCAGATGATGCAACTAGGGGATTACCTGTCCTGGACCTGGTTGCAGGATCTCGGTGGATACGAGATCCTGACTTTCTACTCAGTGTTGAAGAACGGTGGCCAAAGGGAAAGGAACTGCCAGCAGTTCTGAATGACTTACTGGAGGTGAAACGAGAAGTACACCAGAGATCTGTAGTTGCTCTGGCAGTGAGCGAGCAGTCAAAGTAGTCCCTCGCCAAACTGTGGCTCAGGTACTCATCATGGTACCGCTTGGTGAAAGGGGTGGCATGGATTAAAAGGTTCATTTCGTGGCTTGGGTCCAGTACAAGGACCGCAGACCTGCGCCTCAAACTGAAGAGGCTAAGCACTGAGGAACTACAGTCGGCTGAGCAGACAATTATAAAATTGGTGCAGAAAGAGGCTTATGAGAAAGAAATCCAAACTGTCATAAAGGGTGAGCTGCCGAAGGACAATAAGCTATATAAACTGGAACCTTACTTGGACGAGTGAACGTTGCTCAGATCAAAGGGATGAATTAAAGGAACCCTTCTTGGGCGAAGTGGTGAGGAGCCAATCTAGCTGCCTAGAGACCACCACATCACCGAAATCATAGTGCGGGAGATGCACGAAGAGAGAGCCGGACATGCCGAACGAGAACACATGATGGCGTGTGTGAGGCAAAGGTATTGGATTCCCCAGGGCAGACGCTTGCTTGATAGAATCATACAACGCTATGTAGTGTGCCGACGGAACAACTGGAGAAGTCGGCATCAAAGGCAAGCTGACTTACCAATAGATCGTGTCACTCCTGGAAAGGCTCCATTTGCTTACACTGGAACGGACTGTTTTGGTCCATTCATTATCAAGGTAGGGAGGAAACAGGTTAAGCGCTGGGGATGTCTGTTTACATGTCTAACTATTAGGGCTGTTCATCTAGAAGTCGTGGCCTCATTAGACGCAGATGCCTTCCTCAACGCAATAACAAGGTTCTCACGACGCAGAGGTACACCAGAGCGTATTAGGTCGGATAATGGGACAAACATGGTACGGGCAGCCAATGAGCTCAAACTGGCAGTGAAAAGTTGGGAGCAAGATGACAGACTCAGAGGTGCCTTACTGAAAGTAGATATTGACTGGGTCTTCACTCCACCAGCTGCCCCATACATGGGGGGAGTATGGGAAAGGCAGATTCGCACAGTAAAGAAGGTTCTGCAGGCGATTGTGGGCTCACAAATCTTAGACGATGAACGTCTGCAAACACTGTTCTGTGAAGTGGAAGCCATAGTTAACGAGAGGCCAATCACCCCGGTTCCAAACACTCCAAATGAACCAAAGGCTCTCACTCCTGCTGATCATTTGCACTAAAGTCAAAAGGGAAATCTTCTCTTAGGTGGAAGGTCAATAGGCGATACATACCACAGAAGGTGGAAGCATGTTCAGTACCTTGCAGATCAATTTTGGAAGCGCTGGCTGACGGAGTACCTCCCTCAACTCAGAACTCAACAAGTGCATTTCAGACCACGGCACAACTTTCGCCCTGGTGACCTAATCATTATAGTAGAAGCAAATAGTCCACGCAACAAATGGCACCTTGGTCGAGTGATGGAAGTCAAGGCTGGCGAGGATGGACTTGTCCGACAGGCAGTGGTTAAGACGACGACGTCCACAATGTTGCGACCTGTGACAAAATTATGCTTGTTGGAGGGAGCAATGGAAAGGGTTGACGGAGTCGGCCAGGAGAATGAATTGGGTATCCACACATGAAGATGGTGATGTCCGAACGGCAAAGGACCGAGATGTCCTAAGGAACTGATAAGTACCACCAGCCTGAGGGCAGCCTAGTCACAAGACTGTGACAAAGTTAAATACCAACAGCCTGAGGGCAGCTTAGACACAAGGACGTGACAAAGTTAAATACCACCAGCCTGAGGGCAGCTTAGTCACAAGGACGTGACGAAGTTAAATATCACCAGCCTGAGGGCAGCTTAGTCACGAGAACGTGACAAAGTTAAATACCACCAGCCTGAGGGCAGCATAGTCACCAGAACGTGACAAAATTAATGTTAAATACCACCAGCCTGAGGGCAGCTTAGTCACAAGGACGTGACCAAGTTAAATACCACCAGCCTGAGGGCAGCTTAGTCACAAGGACGTGACCAAGTTAAATACCACCAGCCTGAGGGCAGCTTAGTCACGAGCATTGACAAAGTTAAATATCACCAGCCTGAGGCAGCTTAGTCACAAGGACATGAAAAGTTAAATACCACCAGCCTGATGGCAGCTTAGTCACAAGGGCGTGACAAAGTGAAATACCATCAGCCTGAGGGCAGCATAGTCAACGTGACAAAGTTAAATATCACCAGCCTGAGGGCAGCTTCATCACAAGGACGTGACAAAGTTAAATACCACCAGCCTGAGGGCAGCTTAGTCACAAGAACGTGACAAAATTAAAGTTAAATAACACCAGCCTGAGGGCAGCTTAGTCACGAGAACGTGACAAAGTTAAATATCACCAGCCTGAGGGCAGCTTAGTCACAAGGACATGACAAAGTTAAATACCACCAGCCTGATGGCAGCTTAGTCACAAGGACGTGACAAAGTGAAATACCATCAGCCTGAGGGCAGCATAGTCACGAGAACGTGACAAAGTTAAATATCACCAGCCTGAGGGCAGCTTAGTCACAAGGACATGACAAAATTAAATACTACCAGCCTGAGGGCAGCTTAGTCACAAGGACGTGACAAAGTTAAATACCATCAGCCTGAGGGCAGCATAGTCGCATGAACGTGACAAACTTAAGTATCAAAGGCCTGATCTGGTTTTGAGCGTGAACACTCAACTGAGTGGGTGTTACCGCAAGGAGCACATAATTATGATGACATATAAACAAATGCTATGTTAGGCTGTAACTCATGTCATGTTTAATGTTTATTGGGCGTGCCTGCCCGTATGCATTGTAGAGTGTTGAGATGGTTGAAGATGAGAGGCCCAGAAGGAGGTTGGAGGGTGTGAAGGGAGTTCGTTTATGTATAATTATAATCACCTGTCTCACCCATAGCTGACCAGCCAAGGGGCCAGGCTATAGGGTGGGCATTTCAGTATAGCTACCCATATCTTAGAGTCAACACCTACCCTGGCTTCTCTCTAGACTTTCAACACGTAAGTTTAACTATTACTTATTGTGTACACAGGTAGACTGTGTCATTGTTTTTGTGTTAAGATTAGACTAATTACATAGCCATATATATTGGATTAAACATTTATGTAAGAGTGCCTATGTATGACTTATTTGAAATACTAAATGAATTGTATTCAACAGGTTTGATCGAATTATAATGTTCGTGTATGACGTGAGAAGTATTATTCACCCTCTAACCGTCTGATTGGCGGTTACAGCGACCCCATACAAATAAGCGAGGTAAAAACAAAGTCCACCTCTGCAGTTATAAATAATTTCATCACAGCCACACTATTAATTTTTCAAGATTAAAATACGCTTCCTAAATAAATATTAAACGAGAGTAGTCTATGCACTAACTCAATGGAATACCTTGGTATAGTATAAGTAAATACTAACAAAAGGTCTATGACCTTAAGTCACGTCTCATAGCATCATAACGTACTATTATAATTAATCCACGTTCCTAATCTTTTGATCATATCTCAGTTGTTGTTGAAAGTAGCCCTAAATATCTATGTTGCACCTTAAGGATTAGATAGTTTAAAATCTACCGACACAATATGACAAGACATACTGTAACTTGCGTATTGGCAGGGCATGCATCCTTGATCATGGGACTGGTGTTGTTTCACTCTGTCATGGCTTCGGAGGTCTTGTTTAGAAATACTGTAGCATTCTATCTTCCATTTACCTCCATACACAATTTAAAACAATACTGGTGTACGTACATGCAGGTTGTTTGAAGCTCATGGACTATCTAAAATAATAAGAGATAGCCGGCAAGTCTGTCTGTTATGGTGGAGTAGGGAGAACTCAAAATGGCATCCTTATACACGTGGCTGTTTACCCAGGAAAATACTCAAGTAGTTATATGGTTCTCTCCCGAACTACTAAGCTATAATTATTTATAGTGATATCTCTGTTGACCGGAATAATTGGTGCAGAGCACTTCCAGGAATGAGAGATCTCCGGGTAATAATACAACTCTCTCAAAGCCGGAAAAAAATCCCTCATCCCCGGAATTTTCTGGGTAATGGAAAAATTTTCTCTGAAGTTCCATAAATTGCCCATTACATCATATCTCGAACCAAGAAAAATATCCCCCATCCCGGAAATTTCCAGGTACGTATGCTGTGCTGGAAAATTTTTCTAAAAATTTTCCATTAAATGAGCCAGACTTTCATCTCTCATTCCCGGAAAAAACTTCCCCATCCCCTGAATTTTCTGGGAATTGGGAAAAATTTTTCCAGAACTTTCTGGAAAATGAGCTCCTCGGAAAATCGTTCCCAAACCAGGAATTTTACGGAGAAAGATTTTCTGAGAAAATTTCAATTCTGGCTATCGGAGAGTTCCGGGTTTGAGGGATTCCGGCTAACGATCGACTCAAAGTTTCTGAATTGCTTGTAACTCAAGCAGGTCTTTCAAATTCACTTCTTTTGTCAACCTGTCTGAGTTATTATGTACATAAGCATTTAAGCTACTTAATAATCTAGTACTTTGTGTAAAGAATATTTACAGGTACAGTACATGCTACTAATTCTACTTAACTACAGTTGTACCCCACTTAACGCGGTCAATTGAACCCAGAGGGTCCCGCGTTAAGTGAAATCCGCGTTAAGTGAACAACAGAACATATGGGATTAATTCCAATAGAAACCGGCCCGACCCCCAAACTCCACTTTTTGAAGGCACATACCTATGTTGTAGTAAAAATAACATCTTAATTTTATGATGGTACATGCACACAATTAATACTTAAGAGAAATAGAGAAATACAGTCGCCAAGTTAATGTCCATTCAAATAATGGACTCAACTCCCTCCCTCTCACACTACACAGCCGGCTAACAGATGGTCGGTCGGTCCCTCCCTCCCCCCCCCACCCCCCACCAACCGTCCCAAGGAGATGTGTGGGATAACCTCAAACTAAAGTTAGGAAAATATAATTGACATTGCTGGATTCCTTGTAAGACCAGGAATATTTTGAATATAAATGTCATATATTTTGGACAAAAGATAACAGTTACCTAGAGAAAAAATTTTATCTAAAAATTGTAAGTTTAAAGCAAAATATATGATGTTTATATTCAAAATGATCACCAAATTATAAGAATTCCAGCAATGTAAATTATATTCTGACCGGGTAATTTGTATGAATTTTATGAGCTAAAACAAATATCTTCAGTTAATAAAAAAAAAATAATCTTCACGACACTATCTGTCAATCAAAGTACCCCACCTTGCCTCCCCCCCTCTTCCAACCGCGCGGTCAGTCCCAACCCTCCCCCCCCCCACCAATCCTCCCTTCCAGAGTTTTTAACATTTAGTATTAAATAATACCTCAGATTAAAGTTAGGATAATATAATTGACATTGCTGGATTCCTTGTAAGACCAGGAATATTTTGAATATAAATGTCATATATTTTGGACAAAAGATACCATAGTTACCTAGAGAAAAATTTTTATCTAAAAATTGTAAGTTTAAAGCAAAATATATGATGTTTATATTCAAAATGATCACCAAATTATAAGAATTCCAGCAATGTAAATTATATTCTGACCGGGTAATTTGTATGAATTTTATGAGCTAAAACAAATATCTTCAGTTAATAAAAAAAAAAAATAATTCTTCACAGGGTAACAGATGGTCGGTCGGTCCCTCCCTCCCCCCACCAACCGTCCCAAGGAGATGTGTGGGATAACCACTAAATTTTAATAAATAATACCTCAAACTAAAGTTAGGATAATATAATTGACATTGCTGGATTCCTTGTAAGACCAGGAATATTTTGAATATAAATGTCATATATTTTGGACAAAAGATACCATAGTTACCTAGAGAAAATTTTTTATCTAAAAATTGTAAGTTTAAAGCAAAATATATGATGTTTATATTCAAAATGATCACCAAATTATAAGAATTCCAGCAATGTAAATTATATTCTGGCCTGGTAATTTGTATGAATTTTATGAGCTAAAACAGGCAGTCAGGCAGGGTGGCGGGTGGGGCAAATCTAAAAATAGCGTCTCGGACACTCACCGCGTATATGTGGAAAAAATCCGCGTTAAGTGAAAGTTCAGCTTTGGCAAGGCACCGCGTATATGCGAAAACGCGTTAAGTGAAAGCGCGTTAAGCGGGGTAAAACTGTATATTTACATTTGTTGTGATACGTTTCACAAGTGTGTCTACCCAGAAGTTGTAAAAACGTCATAATTCAGGGAAAACAATTGCTGTCTCCACAGAAAGACAGCGAGATGTGTAACTGTTATTAGCTAAGCTTCAAAATGGGAACACCTCTCCCAGCGTTTTTAAATGTCGGTCGACGCTATCACATTTTGAAAGTAATTGCTTAACCAAACAAACAAATAATTAAATAAATAAAATGACTCGAACCACTTGTGGTTCCTGCAATAAGCCCTTGGCAGTTAAGCCAGGGTCCTTACATACCATAATTGCAAGATAGATTACCACAAGGGATGCTTAGGAATAACTGAGGAAACAATTAAAGCTTATACTGCATCTCAGGTTCGGACAATAAACATGCCATGTTTCATTGCACAGAATGTATGGAACAAGTTAAGGAGTTATTTAAGACTGTAAGGGCGCTTGGAAGCATGATGGACAAGTTTGATAAAGAACAAGATAAACATATGCAACAAATAACACAACTCCAGAATTCAATACTGGAAGTACTAAACAACTTACAGGAAATTATGGCCAAATTATCACCTGCAGTTGATCAGACTCACAATGTGAGAGTTAGGGCTGATATAAAACAAAATATTCAAGATGAGGTGCATGAATAAGCGGGAACATCCTCATTATAAAGAGCTTGGTGAAAAAGGATGGAGAGACGGACAAACAATCAGTCAAGCAGATACTACTGAGAAATGTTGTTGCCTTTGTAGACAAGTTGCACACCACAAATGTGGAAAACTTAATAAATGCACAGTGCTGTTTGTGAGGATCACCATCCATAAACGAGAGCAAAGGAGTGATATCCTATAGAAGGCACAGAACCTCCAACGAGTAGCGGAGCACAGGTAAATGTCAATATACGATATCCAATTCAGTGATATTTCGCTTTAACAATGGTCAGAAATTAAGATCATCTCTCTATATACTTTTTTATTTCTTTTCTTTTCTTTTATCCTGTTCACCACTGATCGGCTCGTTAGCCGCTTCGGTGATCAATCACATCTGTTACGCAATGTTAGCAGGTACTGGTCATGCACTGGCTCCTGAATGTACCTGAACCTTCTCCAGTGTTGGTCAAGTCTGGTCTTTAAAGAGCTCACACTAGGTGCCATCACAACACTTTCTGGTAGATTGTTCCAAGAGTTCACAACTCTCACTCTGAAAAAGTTTGCCCTCACAGTTTTCTGGACCTGCGGCTTCTTCAATCTTGAGCTGTGACCCGTTATGGGGCAAGCATCCGCCAGCTCCAAGTAAGGACACTCAACTGAGTAGTGCCCCCTGAGATGCTTATACACCTCCATTACCAGTAGGTCGCCCCTTGCCCATCTGTAGTATAAGCTAGGCAAGTTCAGGCGCTCCAATCTCTCAGGGTAGCTGAGGTGCCGAAGTGCAGGCACCAGTCTGGTGGCCCTCCTTTGAACATTTTCAACCAACTGACAGTCCCTAGCATATCTCGGGGACCAGACGGGGTGACAATACTCCAGATGGGGAAACACTTCACTCTTGAAGATCGTTACGAGAGACGGATCGTCTAGATATCTGAATGACCTTCTTATAAGACCCAATAATTTATGTGCCTGATTTACCTTCTTCTCGCAATGGCCCGAGAACTTCAGCTCATTGTCAACATACACACCTAGGTCCTTCTCACATTCAGTCTCAAATAGTGCAGTTTCTTCATCCCATTGGGACAGATGATATGCCTCCTTACCGTTGGTAAGCCCCAGGTGCATCCTCTTACACTTCGTGACATTGAATTTCAGCAGCCATTTCTTCGACCATTCTTGGAGCTCACAGAGATCCTTCTGCAGCTCTTCACAGTCCGCATGGTTCTTGATTTCCTGAAATAACTTGGCGTCATCGGCAAACATTTGTACGGAGGGGTATACAACGTCAGGCATGTCATTTATGAAACAAACAATCAACAGCGGGCCCAATACACTGCCCTGTGGTACCCCACTTGTAACAGGTATAGATGATGATTTCGTGCCATTAATCACTACACACTGCTTGCGGTCATGTAGAAAGTCTTCTATCCACGCTAGGACATTTCCCTGAATTCCGTACCCTTCCAGCTTGATTTTCAGCCTTTCATGGGGTACACTGTCGAAAGTCTTGGCAAAATCTAGGTATATATTGTCAATATTACCACCCCTTTCCAGAATATGGGTCCAAATATCCAATACCTTGAGCAGTTGTGTTAAGCAGGAGCGCCCCGGCATAAAACCGTGTTGGCAATCCTTTACAAGGTCGTTTCGTAGTAGATGTTCCATCGTGGCATCTCTGATAATACTCTCAAGTAGTTTACATAATATGCTGGTCAGGCTCACAGGTCTATAGTTATTCATGGAGTAATGATTGCCCTTCTCGAAGATAGGGCTCACATAAGCCACTTTCCAATCACTGGGGACCTTTTGTTCATCCCGGCCCTTTACAAAACAGGATCTTCAGGGGCTCGGCAAGCTCGTTGCACAACTCTCTTAGCATTCTGGGATGCACCATGTCAGGGCCAGGACTCTTATGGACCTTTAGCCTGGACAGTTTATTTCTAATACCCTTTTCTGTGAACACAATGTTGGTCAGTGCTGTGTCGTACCGTCTGTCCTCAAACACAGGAAGGTTAATCGCATCCTCTCTTGTGAACACCGAGGAAAAGAAGCTGTTCAATGCCTCAGCTTTATCCTGATCAGAATCTGCGTAACTACCATCTTCAAGCTTCAGGTCTGATACTCGTACTCGCGTTTTTAATTTTGACTTTGCATAGTGGTAGAATGCCTTTGGGTTTGACTTGACCTCGCTTGCAACCAGCCTCTAGAACTCCTTTTCAGCCCTTCTACGCTCTACCTTTGCTTGGTTTCTGGCTCTTGCATACATTCTCCTGTCCTGCTCATCGTTTGACCTAACCCACGTCTTGAAATTCTGGGTTTTTTCTTAACTTTGTCGACCGCCGCATGGTTCATGTGTAGGGATCCTCTCGTATTCCTAGAGGCACTGGGTTTGGTCTTGGGTATAGATTTATTGATCAAATGGGTCACTTTACTAGTTATGATATTCAGCGTAGTGTCTGCATTCTTGTGCCTTAAAGAGTCAGGCCAGTGGATACCCCTCATCTTTTCCTTCATCCCGTGGTAATTTCCCTTGTAATATTTGCACCTTGGCCTGGCCTTATCTTGTAACTAGGTAACAGTTAAATCTGAATGACAACAGTAGGAAAGTCTTCGAGGTAGTAGATAATGACGAAAATTACGATGTTATTTACTTAGACTTTAGCAAAGCGTTTGACAGAGTACCACATCAGAGGCTTCTGAGAAAAGTTAAGGCTCATGGTATCGTGGGGAAAGTTTTAAATTGGATAAAATCGTGGCTCACCGATAGAACACAGAGGGTCAGATAAATGGTGTTAAATCTGAGTGGGGCTGTGTAACCAGTGGGGTTCCCAAGGGGTCAGTACTGAGCCCACTCTTGTTCATAATCTACATAAACGATCTAGATACTGGGATCAGCAGTGACATAAGCAAGTTTGCGGATGACACCAAAATAGGGCGGCAGATTAATTCAGGGCAGGATGCAAATGCACTACAGGAGGATTTAAATAAACTGCAGGAGTGGTCAGAGAAATGGCAAATGAAATTCAACACCAGCAAATGCAGCGTACTTAATATTTGAAGAACAAATATTGTCAATGTATACAGCCTTAACAACATCAACCTAGAGAGGTCGACTTGTGAAAGAGACTTAGGGGTACTTGTAAGCCCGGACCTACGGCCTAGAAAACAGTGCACTAATGTTCGAAATGAGGCAAACAGAGTATTAGGTTCTATATCTAGAAGTGTAAGTAATAAGAGTGCAGAGGTCTTATTGCAACTATATCTCGAGTTAGTCAGGCCGCACCTCGATTATGCAGTTCAGTTCTGGTGCCCTTATTATAGAATGGATATCAATTCACTGGAGTCGGTGCAGCGAAGAATGACGAAAATGATTCTGGGACTTAGAAACCTTCCATATCAAGATAGGTTAAAGATACTAAACTTGCATTCCCTAGCAAGACGAAGAGTGCGGGGAGATATGATAAAAGTATTTAAGTGGGTGAAAGGAATCAATAAAGGGGATATAGATAAAGTTCTTATAATATCTGAGCAGGATAGGACTCGTAGCAACGAATTTAAGTTGGATAAGTTTAGGCTTAGGAGGGAGATAGGAAGGAACTGGTTCACAAATAGGGTGGCGGACAAGTGGAACAAGCTTAGCAAGTTTGTAGTAAGTGCTGGAATGCTGGAAAGCTTTTCTAGATAGATTCTCTGATGCCATGGTAGCAACTCCTTACAGTGCCAACTGGGGCAAGGTGTTCCAGTTTGGCCACCATACCCTCCTCGTTTGTTATGATGAGGTCAAGTGGCTTGGGTGTTTGATATCCATTGGTTGGAAATTCCTTTTATCTCTAGTGCAAACTACGGGTTGTATTTACAGTGATATCCCTGTTAGCCGGAGCACTTCCTGGGATGAGAGATTTCCGGCTAACCAAACGACTTTCTCAAACCCAGATAAATTCCTTTCCCTAGAATCTTTTCCAATTACTGGGAAAAGTTTCTGAGCGTCTAAACTAGACATCTTGCACAGTCGGACACTAGCCCACTAACCCTGGAATGATTCTTGGTGCTGGGGATGTTTTCCTTGCGTCTAAACTACCGAAGTCCATAAATGCAGTTCTAATTAAGTTAGAAACTCCATTTCTTTTCTATAATAATCCAGAATAATTTATCTATATGTGTGGTTAAATAAATATATTTATAAATTCAAAATCTACATGATATGGGCATGAATGAAACTGCGTGTTACAGCAAAGACTGGTATTTTCCACTCACATAAAGCTGTGGGGGATTAGTGGGTCTTGTGTAACTTACCAGACCTGATGCAATGTCAGGTGGAGGTAGGATGGGGGATTAGTGGTCTCATATTACTGACCTTCTGATAGAATGTTGGGTCACCCTTTCTTTGGTGGGGGATTAGTGGGTCTCATGACCTGAAGATGTCTTGAATAAACACGAAAACTAAAGTATTTTGGGGGATATTGTGATAAGTATAAGTATAAATGAGCAAAGTTGTATCCCTTCAACATTACCTTACATAACATTATAAAATATGGAGTGAGAAAGGTGTGGGTGATTAGAGAGATGGAGTGGAAAGGAGTGTTGCCAAGCGCTCAACAGCTAATATTTAACTTGCTACCAGGTGGTCACACACACACACAAATTTGTCATACAATAAGACCCTCACTCTCCTCTTGCTTGCTGTATTAATTCCCGTTTTTCTGTGTGTGTGTGTGTGCGTGTGCGTGTGTGTGTGAGATGTCAGGTGAAAGTGTGGGTGATGTCAGGTGAAAGTGGGGGAGTCAAACCTTTTTCAGAGGTGAGGGGGGAGGGTCATGCAATCAGTTTCCCCCCCCCCCCTTCCTCACTCAAGCTGGCTAATTGTGATAGGGAGATGAATATGATACCATAATGATCCTTAATAAATTCTTTAAGAGTTGTTTCCAATAAGATATCCTTAAACGAATTATTGCTATATGATAAAATGATGGGATTTCCGTTGTTTTATAAAAATAAAAAAACGTTAGAAATGTTGATACGGGCGTCAATAAAATCAGTTCTAATTACGTTAAGACACACCATTTTTTTATCAAAATAATCCCGAATACAGGTAGTTCTGCTATAACGCAATAATTGTGTTCTTGTAAAATATCGTGTTATAGAAAATCGCGAAATAGAAATAACAGGGCTTATGGAGAAAATAGGGTTAGGTGCAGATTACTCGAAATCGAAAAAATTTAGTAGTTAGCCTAACACAAAGGATAGCACAGTCTAAATAAATGTTACATTCATATCTAATAATGAAATCATACAGTAAATGTAACACTTTACTTGATGGGGGAGAAGGGTGATTTTGAGGTTGATAAAATCGAGCTTCTCTTCAAGTGTTATATCCTTTCTTTGACGATCATCACCGGGAATTCTATCACCAGAACGCTTCTTGTTGATATTCTTCTTTACTATATTCACAGTTAATACCACAAAATTGGAGAAATAGTAAGCAAAAATCGCGTTATAGCAAACAAGCGTTCGCGTTATACAAATATCGTTCCTAATTCATAAATCGCGTTAGAGCAAATTCGCGTTATCAAAACACGCGTTATAGCAGAACTCACTGTACTGTACTTTATCTAAAGTTTGGTTTAATAAATAAATTTAAAAAACTAAAGGTCTATATGATACGGGCATGAATAGAGCTATGTTACAGGAAAGATTGTGGTATTTTCCATGAATAAACAGTAATACAGTAGCTTCAGGAAGACATCAAACAAATATGAGACAGTACCATTGGCAATTTCTTCACTACAAACTTTATAAAAAAATATTTGTCAGAAAGAAAAAACTCACAACAGCAACGTCATTTCGAACTTGGTCGAGTTCTGCCGCAGCTGCCAGGGCTGACAGTGGGTCCTTCACCTGAGAGGCACCAGTTTCATCATGTCCCACCAGACCACCACCATTGGCTACCTCACTCAAGGCTGTTGCAAGGGCATCATTTGGTTGACCTGAAAAAATCATTTAAAGTTATACAAAAAAATAATAAAGTAACTGTACAGAACCCTATAGTCTCTTTGAGAATGCTTTTGAATTGTATGCATTAACTTTCCCCACCATACTCCAGCTAAATAAATATGGTAAATATAAAATAAATAGTGTGTGTACATTCTATGGGCCCCACAAGTGTACCTTTCACCTGTATTCTTGCTGACTGTACTTGGCTACTGTACTTGCTGCCTTATCTGATGTAACATTTATGGAATAAAATTGTGTCAGTCCAGTTAGAGATCAAAAAGCATGAACTCTTGTTAATATTTTAACACTATTATCACACTGAATTACAGGTAAATACAGGGGGCCCCCAAGTTCGCGGATTTTTACTTTGCCGTTCTCGGTCATTTGCGGATGACACCCTGGATGTACCCAAGAATGACTGTGGGTAGTTTTAAAGTTGCGGGCATTTTCGCGGCTGGGACAGGGAGCCATTCGTTCTAGAGACAGTAATTTCCTTTACCTGTATTGTATATGAGTGTGTGTGTAGACACAAACACACACACAAAACACATACAAATAAATAATAATGGGAAAATACTCTCACAAATAATCAGAAAAAAAGGTATTAAAAATGTGAGTCTACCCTCAAGTCCGTTCTCTATTACAGTACTTCATTAATAGAGCACAGACTTGAGGGTAGACTGTCACATTTTTAATAAATTTGTTTCTGATTATTTGTGAGAGGATTTTCCACATTTTATTTATTTGTATGTGTTTTGTGTGTGTGTTTGTTTATGTGTGTGTGTGTGTGTGTGTGTGTGTGTGTGTGTGTGTGTCTACCCGGTACACATACACACACATCTACAATACTTCAGGTAAAATAAATAATTGTCCTCAAGACAAACACATAAAGGGACTATACATTTCTTTGTACACAAGTAAAAATGTACCCCCGCCCAGTCCAGAAATGTTATTCACGGATTTGGCAATTCACGGCCATTTTGAGAACCTAACCCCCGCGAATTTGGTGGGCCCCCTGTATTCTAATTCTTATACATTTACAGTATATTTATTACAATAATCTTTGTTTCTTTTTTTACAGTACTACAATGAGTAGAGAAACCTGAAACCTTCATGACACAAACTTGTGAAACAATGTGCACCATCTCAATTGGCTCAGCTATGTCAATATTGATATTACTGTCCTCTTTGTATCTGCATTTTTCTAGCTAAATAAACTGTTTCAACATCAATATCTTTTTGCCTGTTCTTTTTTTTCCAGAGAAAGAAATATCTGTATATTTGTAGTTAAGTAGTTATATCTTACTGTAGTAAGAGAACACACAGAGAACAGTTACTGGTACATAAGACAGAGCATGGTCACAATTTAGGCATTCTAGACATATTGTCTACAGCTTCCAACATGTGGGGAATTAATTAGTGTACAGTACAGTAGTGCACTGTACTGTTAGAATGTTTAACTATTTTCCATATTTAGCATAAACAATGGAACATTATAGCTACTATGGAAAACATATGCTGTAGAACTTATTCATTGTTTTATACAGTGAACCCTCACTTTACGCGGTTAATTCAACCCACAGGGTACCGTGGAAAGTGAGAAACGCGTAAAGTGAACAACATAACATATGGGATTAATTGAAATAGAAACCGGGCCGACCCCCAAACTCCACTTTTTCAGACACAATACCTACGTTGTAGTAAAAATAACTTCTTAACTTTATGATGGTATGCACACACAATTAATAATTAAGAGAAATATCAATAATATTAGGTTTTTTAACACTTACATTAGTAGAAAAGATGGCTGGGCACACGGGGATGGGCGGTTGGTTCCAAGGCAGAGGGCAGATTATTGGCCCTCACCTGTATCACTTGTATCACTATCCACCACAGAGGCTTGCAGGGCCTCTTTGTCAAACCCCTCAAAGTCCATATAAGTCCATATCCTCACTATAATTATCACTATCACTGACTTGGGCCGGCTGTGGTGGGTGGCGGGTGAAGAACTTGGTAATGTTTTGATGACTGGGTGACCTTGTGCGCACCCTGCTCGTGCCGCTTACACAACATGGCGGATGGCGGGAGAGGGCGGGAGGTTTGGATCCAAAAATGGCGCGGCTCGCCAGCCGCTCTCCGTGTAAAGGGGTACATGCACCGCGGAATGTGAGCATTCCGGTTTCGGCAGGGTACCGCGTAGCCGTGGAAACGCGGAATGTGGGACCGCGTAAAGCGAGGGTTGACTGTATACTGCACTGTAATTAATAAAATTATAAAAGTGGCACTATTGTGCCTCTTTCTGATATAATACTGTAGCTATATAACTCATATGCCAGTTGACTCATGATACAAGATATATGTACAGTAGTACAGTACAGGTAAAATATAGAGTACCTGTACTGAGTTACGCTTTATGTTACAAAAATGTTAAAGAGATGGCACAAAAATTAAATTGGATACTATACAACTATCAACTGAGATCTAAACATTAATGGTACATTACTGGAATAGGCTTACTTCCTGCAAACAACACATTAATTAGCTATACATGATTGTATTCTTCCAGAATTTGGGTGAACAGGTATAGATAGTAAAGTACAGTTCAGTATTCATTTTAAACTGAAAAACTTATTAGAAATGACACGGCCACACAATCTCATATGCTTTGATTTATATTTAAATTTCCCTTTTTACTTAATTTCATTTGAAAAAATTTTGAGTACTGAAGTATAATGTATTCAAAAACAAGAGTATAAAGAACACCTAAAATGTTATAAATATATTAACACCATTTTTTAATAAACCCTGTTCAGGCTCGTACGTAAACCAAAGAGCTTATCTGTAACTTTTACCAAAATAAGCTCAGACATAACAATATGCATTTACTTTGAGGTATGCAGGTAAGGTCAGGGACAATGATGTGCACAACGTTACTCAGCTCTTGGGTCTGGTACGTGGCAGTGGTCCAGGCCCCGGCGGCAGCATTAAGACCTTCCTCTCCACCATCACCTTCACCATCCATGTTCACACTCCTGGATAGCAAGTAAAAATACATAAAAATATTACATCTGTTTGGACATATACTATTACTCAGGACTATTAACTCTACTTACTATTTCTGTACTTAAATTAAAAATACATGCAAGATAATACAGTACATATAGTGAGTTTTTTCACTTAATGCATGGTGGCCAAAACCAAGAGTACTGTACAGTAAATATAGTACATATACTGTACTGTAAGTATTTTCCCTTTGTGTTGTCCTTCACTTCCACATGCTGCTGTTTTGTTAAGGCATTGATCTTCTACTACAACAAGGCCTAAATTTGGTTTACTGCTGTCATTCACACAAGGAAGCATCACCCAACAGCAGCAGTAGCAGGTTCTTCCCAGATAATAACCAACCAACATACTCTCCATCACCCACACGGTTCCATGACAAAACCCAAACGGAGTTGTCATTTGTCAACACTAACCTAGCCTAACCTAACCTAAACATAAATGTGTTTTATTTTATATTTTATATATGAGACTGGGGTTTTGTCCGTTGGGGTTTTATCCGGTCACCCACCCACACACACATCCTTCATCCCATCCTTCCATCATCAGATCTCCTTGTTCTTGACCTCTCATTTCTACCATCTATCTCTGAATTGTTTTTATCAATCTTTTCACTTTCTATTCTCTATGCCTATATCACATGAAAAGGCCCAAATCTGCTATCTGTCCAACATGCCTTTCACTTTCACATTATATTAATGTATTTCTTGTTCTCTGCATCCCCTTTACATACTGCTCTCAAACATGCCATTTCTAACCTTACCAAATTTTTCCTACCCTTTGCATCTAGTGTTCGTGCTTCAGGCACATGGGGTTGTGATAATGGTAGTTCAACAATCCCTCTGTACTGTACATCTCCATTTATGACCCAATGCCACTCATTAGGTGACTTCAGTAATAAAATAAGTTTTCCAGGTCAGGACCATGGTACCCCTGATATTAGTGATTGGGAAATAGTCTCATATCATTCATTCCTCTCCACTACAACCAATATCCTTAAAAGAGGAGTGAAGCAACAATCACCATTAAGAGCTGGGGAGTAATGAGATGTGACATCACACCTCATCTGTACCTTAAGCTATAACAGGTTAGGTACCTTGGGCACTGGATTGTTACCCGTACCTTCAACTTGCCTCCATCGTCTGTTGGGAGCTAAGTACAATTCCATCAATTTATTACTTCTTTCGTAAGTTAGGTTGACTGGAGCCACAAAGTCCTAAGAACTAACAACAGTAAAATGGTATCTTTGTTTTTGTTTTGTTTTTCATATTATAAGTCTTTACATTTCTCATGGTACAGAACCAACACAACAGAGGGTGTATGGTACAGAACCAACACAACAGAGGGTGTGTGGTACAGAACCAACACAACAGAGGGTGTATGGTACAGAACCAACACAACAGAGGGTGGTACAGAACCAACACAACAGAGGGTGGGGTACAGAACCAACACAACAGAGGGTGTATGGTACAGAACTAACACAACAGAGGGTGTATGGTACAGAACCAACACAACAGAGGGTGTGTGGGGGTACAGAACCAACACAACAGAGGGTGGCGGTACAGAACCAACACAACAGAGGGTGTATGGTGAGAACCAACACAACAGAGGGTGTATGGTACAGAACCAACACAAAGAGAGGTGTATGGTACAGAACCAACACAACAGAGGGTGGGGTACAGAACACCAACCAACAAGGTGTATGGTACAGAACCAACACAACAGAGGGTGTAGGTAAGCAGAACCAACATAACAGAGGGTGTGTGGTACAGAACTAACACACAGAGGGTGTGTGGGGTACAGAACCAACACAACAGAGGGGTGTATGGTACAGAACTAACACAACAGAGGGTGTATGGCAGAACCAACACAACAGAGGGTGTATGGTACAGAACCAACACAACAGAGGGTGTGTGGTACAGAACCAACACAACAGAGGGTGTATGGTACAGAACCAACACAACAGAGGGTGTATGGTACAGAACCAACACAACAGAGGGTGTATGGTATAGAACCAACACAACAGAGGGTGTATGGTATAGAACCAACACAACAGAGGGTGTATGGTACAGAACCAACACAACAGAGGGTGTATGGTACAGAACCAACACAACAGAGGGTGTATGGTACAGAACCAGCACAACAGAGGGTGTGGTACAGAACCAACACAGCAGAGAGGGTGTGTGTGGGGTACAGGGGAACCAACACAACAGAGGGTGTATGGTACAGAACCAACACAACAGAGAGGTGTATGGTACAGAACCAACACAACAGAGGGGTGTGTGGGGGTGCAGAACCAGCAACACAACAAGAGGGTGTATGGTGCAGAACCAGCACAACAGGGGTGTATGGTACCCAGAACCAGCAACAGAGGGTGTATGGTAGAACCAACACAACAGAGGTGTATGGTACAGAACCAACACAGCAGAGGGTGTATGGTGCAGAACCAACACAACAGAGGGTGTATGGAACAGAACCAACACAACAGAGGGTGTATGGAACAGAACCAACACAACAGAGGGTGTATGGTACAGAACCAACACAACAGAGGGTGTATGGTACAGAACCAACACAACAGAGGGTGTATGGTACAGAACCAACACAACAGAGGGTGTATGGTACAGAACCAACACAACAGAGGGTGTATGGAACAGAACCAACACAACAGAGGGTGTATGGTACAGAACCAACACAACAGAGGGTGTATGGTACAGAACCAACACAACAGAGGGTGTGTGGTACAGAACCAACACAACAGAGGGTGTATGGTACAGAACCAGCAACACAACAGAGGGTGTATGAGTACAAACCAGCAACCACAACAGAGGGGTGTGTAGTACCAGAACCAGCACAGCAGAGGTGTATGAGTGCAAGAACCAACACAACAGAGGGTGTGTAGGTACCAGGAACCAACACAACAGAGGTGTATGGTACAGAACTCCAACACAGCAGAGGTGTATGGTACCAGAACCAACACAGCAAGAGGTGTATGGTGAACCAACACAACAGAGGGGTGTGGTACAGAACCAGCACAACAGAGGGTGTGGTACAGAACCAACTGTGGAAAGTGTGTGGTACAGAGCTCAACACAACAGAGAGTGTGTGGGGTACAGAACCAACACAACAAGAGGGGTGTGTGAAAGTGCAGAACCAACACAACAGAGGGTGTGGTACCAACACAACAGAGGTGTATGGTACAGAACCAACACAACAGAGGTGTGTGGTATAGAACTCCAACACAACAGGGTGTGTTGCAAACCAACACTACAGAGGTGTATAAGTACAGAACCAACACAACAGAGGTGTATGTATAGAACCAACACAACAGAGGTGTATGGTGGAAACCAACACAACAGAGGTGTATAATTTTAAGAACCAACACAACAAGAGGTGTGTGGGTACAGAACCAACACAACAGAGGGTGTATGGTACAGAACCAACACAACAGAGGGTGTGTGGTATAGAACCAACACAACAGAGGGTGTATGGTACAGAACCAACACTACAGAAGGTGTATGGTACAGAACCAACACAACAGAGGGTGTATGGTATAGAACCAACACAACAGAGGGTGTATGGTACAGAACCAACACAACAGAGGGTGTGTGGTACAGAACCAACACAACAGAGGGTGTATGGTACAGAACCAACACAACAGAGGGTGTATGGTATAGAACCAACACAACAGAGGGTGTGTGGGGTACAGAACCAACAAAAAACAGCTGTTTCAAAGGGAAACTAATCTCACAGTGCAATATTTTAGGTTAGGTTATGCTAGGTTAGGTCAGGTCAGGTCAGGTCAGGTCAGGTTAGGTTAGGTTAGGTTTTGTTGTTTAGTATAATTTAATTAATAATACATGGCTGATAGGGGTTAGGTTTGGTTAGGTTAGGTTAGGTTTGGTTTGGTTAAGTAAGGTTTCAACATTGATTTGGAAGTTGAATTATCATTAAAAAAAGGAACTACAGCCATTAAACGAATATTTATCGAAAAATTAAGCACTCTAACGTTAACCTAACCTCAACCCCGCCCTAATAGATTAGGGTGGCGAGTCCTTAGGTGAAATAAGCTGGAGTGGAAATTTTTCAGGTGATTAAAAAACGTTGGGATTTATGGAAAAACTGTTTTAACAGCCCATTCCCAATATGTCCTTATACTGTGCTGGACTTTTGCTTTACTCTATAACCTGTTAGCGTCGGTTACAGGCAAACTTCTATTATACAGTAATGCCGAGGACCTGATCCATAAGTGAGTGGTGTGACAGAGGTAGTCACTCCTCAACAGGTAAACATACACTCTATATGCTTCTTTCCCTAACCTCACCTGCCATAACCCTTTATAGGATAGGGTTGTCTCATCTAAATAAAATTGTCAGGCGCTAGCAAAAATAAAATACCTAAGTGCGATGCTGCTCTACCTACGAAGGGTTAATGAGAGAGGGAGAGTGTGGCCACACTCCTCAGAGTTAAAATGTTCCAATTCACATACTTTACTAAACATGTATGCCTCTCTCCCTCACCTGCCTTAATGAGGGAGGGAGAGTGAGGCACTGCCACACTCCTCAACAGGTCCACACACATGGTTCTCTCCTCCTCTCACCTGCCTTAATAACACTCCACGAATTTGTACCGGGAGTCACATTAGCGAATTTCACGACATTGGTTCAACTATCTTAATTACATGTTAAATACGTCTGAATCATGTATCCTCCATATTACGGGTCTGGGACTACGCCGAGTGATTGGGAGTAATGGTTTGTATTCTAGAAATGAGGATTATTGAGGAATGGTGAAAAGCGAAAATAATTTCCCTGTGCAGAAGTTCAATATTCGCGACCGGGACGAAGCACAAAGTCTCCATTTCACGAGAATATTTTGTTCGCTCTCCGGCACTAGTTTTCTCTTCTTCAGGCAAAATATATGTAGGTTCTTGCATAAGTCTGGCCTTAATTATGAAATACATTACAAAGAACACCATCATTATACCTCAAAAGTATATTTCCGCCTTGATATAGACACCGCTTTAGAAAATCACGGGCAAAGCTTCGTCTGTCCCGTCGCCATTTTGAGCCAAAATAAGATCCCTTCAATCACTCTATTTTTCTACAATTTTCTCACAATCTACGTCCTATCCATCCATTTATCCTTCGGAAACAATATCAGCGTTCAAAGTACTTACATCATGAATAAACTTACCTTTATTGATAGATTGAGTCAGTCAGAAAAACGTAAAACCTTTCTGATCTTTTGGCGAGAACAAATGTTCACCCGACGCCAGTGAGGACAGACACCTGTGACGTCACTCCCGTTACCGATACTCTTGGCTTGACTTTAATTTAGTCGTAGATATATTGCATATTGCCACGATTTTCATGTCACTATAATTGTATTTAATTTATTATTTACTTTCTTGTTCTATTAGTGTTATATCAGATTTTTTGGGGTAAATTTCAACAAATGACAAGCCAAAGTGGCCGTGCCCGTGAAGGTGTTGGAGGGTGTGGTTCCATGTTCCTTATTTTTTAATAACGTATTAACATAACAATAATTGGTTTATCTCGCGGTCAGGGTAAATTAGGGCTGCCAGATCTCCGGTTTTGGGCCAGTCTCCGGAAGTTGATCTTTATCTCCGGTCAGAATGGGGAAATCTCCGGATTATCACCGATGGTATTATATTTGTTGTTAGTTTATCATTTAGTAATATGATATAATAATTTATTTTCATCAGCATGTTTCAACACTTTACATCATAGGTCATAGCGTTAATTACGGTGATATCATAACTAGTTGTGGACTAGTTTATCTTTTTAATAACACTAGTTGACAGGGTTCGGTAACATGGATCAAATACGCTGAACTTTATTAATTTTGGGGTGCTGATTTAAAATATGGCAATAAAAAATGTCAGTCACGTAACATTTTTATGATATATGTGTATGTGCAGTGTAGGAATATAAGATACGTAATTGTGTTGGTAGATATATTAAATGCAAGGTTACCAATACTGAACAGGAGAATGGAGAGAATACAGTACAACGCCGAGGCTTTTTTTTTTTACGGGGATTAGCTCACCCAGGCACAGGTCACTGACCCACATCAGCCTGGTGGGCGAAAATGTACTAATAATAATAATAATAATAATAATAATAATAATAATAATAATAATAATAATAATAATAATAATAATAAATAATAATAATAATAATAATAATAATAATAATAATAATAATAATAATAATAATAATAATAATAATAATAATAATAATAATAATAATAATAATAATAATATGATGATGATGATGATGAGATAGAAAGATGATGATGTGATGATGATGTGATGATGATGATGATGATGATAGTGATGAATGATGATGATGATGATGATGATGATGATGATGATGATGATGATGATGATGATGATGATGATGATGATGATGATGATGATGATGATGATGATGATGATGATGATGATGATGATGATGATGATGATGATGATGATGATGATGATGATGATGATGATGATGATGATGATGATGATGATGAGTGATGATGATGATGATGATGATGATGATGATGATGATGATGATGATGATGATGATGATGATGATAATAATAATAATAAAGAGCCATAAAGAAATAAAAAAAAATTAAAAGTGAAAAACAATATCTGTATGTTGTGTTGTCAAAAGTAAGAGAAACAAATGAGACTCTGCAATTGTGTGTAAATGAGGCAGAAAGTCAAATCAGCAACCTGGGACTTGGTCACACTTCATGATGCCTCTGGCAGCAGGGTCCACCATTAGACAATACATTATGCTTCCAATATCTTCTCAGGTGGTAGTATTCCCTGTTTGGTAGCAGCCTACTACCTACTGGACTTGATCACAATTTTCGTGATGCCACTGTAGTGGATACTCTCCCCTACAACTGCTGATTGGTCACTTGCCGTCTGCTTCCCAGCCAATCAGCGGCGAGTTCCACAAATCAGCCCTCGCGTTCGAACTGCGTGTCCTGAGTGTGTGGTGATTGGTCAGTTGCTGCCTCTACCTCAGTCAATCAGCAGCGTTTCTCATCTTGGCACTTCGACTCTTGATCCTGCAGAATCATATAAATACCCCCCTGCCTCGCCGAAAGCGATGGCCACCTGCACAAACACACCAGACATGATGCTCTCCATACCAAACACGCCGGTAGTCTGGACCAACGGTTCCATGACAAAACCCCAACGGGGTTGCCATTTATCAACACTAATCTAACCTAACCTAACCTAACCTAAACAAAACAGTACGAGTCAAACAGGTAACAGCCGGATTCCTCGCAAAAATCTGTAGATCAGATAAGCCCACAGCTGCCAAAACGCGAATCAGTGCTCTCCTCCACCTCGACCACAGAGTGCGAGGGGCCACCTGTTCGCACGAGGCAAGCGAGGTCATCAGGCACCTGCAAGCAGAAACACTCATCAAGAACATCCAAGACACACGAGACAATGGTTACGTAGTTCCTCCACCATGGAGCCCTCCACCAGCTACATTCAAAATCACCGAACTAGGTGATAGCAAAGCCAACCTCCAGAAGGAGGACCTCAAAAGAATAACTCTGGAAGCCATAGCCACCGAGACACCGGCTGTAGTAAGTGCTGGAACGCTGGAAAGTTTCAAAGGGAGACTGGATAGATTCATGGATGATAGAGAGGGTAGTAACTCTCGACAGGAGCTGCTATGCACAGGCCAACCGGCCTAATACAGACTCCTTATTTTTTTATGTTCTTATGATGAGGCATCATACTTCACAGACGTCTCGGTGGACCCAAAACATCAAAGATCCGGAGCGGCCTTCTACACAGCTACAGGACTTCAAAGATCAGTAATAGAAGCGTTACATTCCAAGTTCCAGCAGCGTGCAACAGATCAAGAACCACCTCAGAAAGACTACCAAGCTCCACATCCAAAGAGCTTCTGACGCATTCAACGCTGGTTCCCAATTAGCCAAATGGTACCGGTGGCTACAAAAGGGAACCACCATTCGTGGACAAGGAAACACCAAGACAAACCCAAGTTAGCCTTCATCGACTACGACTAGGGTACGGTGCACCTGGCAGACGATCTGAAATGTCGTCAGGGAATGCACCTACTGTCAGGAGCCAGCGGCCAACCCACTGGAACACTATCTCCTCAACTGCGAAGTCACACAAAGTTCCCGAAACAGAATTTGAAACTTCTAAAAAGAACACACAGCACCAGCGGCCACTTTAACCCAAAAGGTCCAAACAAACCACATTCACCACCTTCTCCGGGTTTGTAATTGAGCGGACCAAGGGTCCGCTCACACTTGCAAACCTGCAGTATCCTTTCATATCTGCAGGTAGGAGACCTTCCATTCCCAATCCCAAATCCGGTCTGGCTGCTCCAAGATACCCAGCCGGAACCACCAAATGGGCCGCCTAGCAAAGGCCCGTATCAGACTACGATCCGTCAATCTCGACAACACAACATAACGCAGTGAGGGCAGACAACACCACGCTTCTAAGCAAAGAAGACCTCCTCTAAAGAAGCTCCTCCACTGCAACTCCTCTACTATGCAGCAACCTCCCAGCACCTGACTGCTCTGTACATATAATATATATAAAGAAAACGCCATTGTGAGTTTCCTTTCTCACCTCCATCCTTAGTGCGAGGTCTCCTACATGTACGTACATATGTGAGCCTAACAAAGAGAAAATAGACAAAAACAAAGATAAATTAGACTACTGGCCACATACACTACGCTACAACTGGTGACCCATGGAGTGACACACTCACACAAGGATGGATGAGAAACGGATCTTTCTTCCAGTCTTCAACCACAGCATCGAGGACTGGATAATTCATGTGGAGGCAGCTCTCACCAGCTCAATAGCTAAAGACGAGCAAAAGTGATAGCCTTGGTCTGTTCCTTGCCCACAGAAGTCGCCACGCAAGTCTCAGATGTCATCACCTATCCTCCAGCTGACAACAAATTCGGAGCTCTACAATATGCTCTGAAGAGGCGATACCAGCTACCTGGCGCCAGTCTCCTGCAAGACCTATCAAGTCTACTCCTCGGCAACCCAACGCCTGCACGTCTCTGGGACGAGATGCGTAGACTGAACTCCCGCCACACAAACAGGCTTCCTGACATTGTCCTGCACCAGTTTCACGCCCAGAAGCTCCCCGCAGAAGTTCGCCTCGCCCTGTCTACGCTGGACTACTCTACAACCCCTGCGACCTACGCAGCCCCGGCAGACAGAGTATTCCATGAATACACTGCTGTGTGCCATGCTGCCGCAGACAACTCTGCGGCCACACCATCACTTACCTCCGATCTTGTCAACCGGATCAATGCTCCTCAGACGTGCAACACCTCACAAGACATGAGGGACCTGCTACACTCTCTACACCGCAGGGTGGACACCCTCAAGCAGCTCTGCTCCTCCATGCCTGCTGCTGCTCCTGTCCCTGCCCCACGCACTGTGTCCTACCAACCGCTACATCTTCGTCCTTATTCGGACACCACCGCCAGCTCCCAGCACAGTGCACCTACCCTCTGCTGGTACCATCAACTCTTCGGTGCTAACACTAGACATTGTGAGGCTCCCTGCAACTACTCTGGAAACGGCATCGACGGGGATTGGTAGACACCACAACCTCCGTCACTTCAGGTGTCCCACTGCTGCATATCACCGACCGCATTTCCGGCTGGAAATTCCTCGTTGACACAGGGGCATCGGTCAGCATCATCCTTCCCTCACCGCCAAACACACTGAAGGAACCATCATATGACCTGTTCGCCGCCAACGGTACCCCCATCGCAACCTTGATCTTCCCAAGACTCTGCGTTGGTCCTTCGAGGTGGCAGACGTCTCTCAACCCATCCTTGGCTTCGACTTCCTCACCTTCCACAAGCTTGTCGTCGATCCAAGAAACCTCTGCCTCATCCATAAGCCTACAGCACACACGATCCGGAGTACACGTGCCGCAGTCGCTGACACTATCACCTGCCTCTCGCCGTCCAACGAGTTTTCCTCCCTCCTCAAGGAGTTCAAGGAAATTTTCGCACCCCGAGTCTCTCCACGACCACCTTCGTCGATAATCTTCTACCACATCGAGAATACAGGATCTCCAGTCTTCTCACGCCCTCGCCACCTTCGCCCTGAGCTCCTGAACACAGCCAAGGCGGAATTCAACAGACTCCTGCAAGACGGCATCATTCGACTTTCAAAGGGTCCCTAGGCATCTCCTCTTCATATGGTTCCAAAGCCATCATCCAACGACTGGAGGATATGTGGTGACTACAGAGCCCTGAACCTTGTCACCAAACCTGACAGGTACCCTATCCCGCATGTCCAAGACTTCCATCACAAACTCCATGGCAAGACCATCTTCTCGAAGATCGACATGGAGTGTGCTTTCCATCAGATTCCAGTGGCACCTGCAGATATCCAGAAGACTGCCATCACCACTCCGTTTGGTCTCTTCGAGTATGCCTACAAGAGTTTTGGACCACGCAATGCAGCCCAGACCTTCCAGAGGTACATGGACTATGCTGCCAGACTGGGGTCACTGATTCTAAGGGGAAATACTTAACTCTAATCTTAATTTCTAAGGGTCGCTGCCACCAGACCCCCTCTGGACAGTATGTAACTCGGTAGGTAGCGTGCAGAGTGGACTAGGCATTGGGTTAGGTTTTTCATTGACCAGATCGATAAGGGGAAAGAAGGGTAAAACCATAACATGTCTTAACTAATTTATTCTTTATAAACTATATGGTAACAAAAAAATACAATTGAGCTGGCCTTCCTCAGAAGAACAACGATGAGTTTGGTTACCCTGCTCACAATATCATTTAACACTTCGGACTGCTCCACCTGTATGGAATATAGCACCTTAGGTCATCATACATAGCAACACCATCTCACCTCCCTGTAGCACCAGCTCGCCACACCTGTTATACTCCACCCCTGCAAGTATGGGACTCCTTGTAATTTCTAGGTGCACACATCAGGCACCTCGGTCACAGACCGTCCTCGGTGGGTAGAGACGAGGGCTACACCCAGAGACATACCAGTACTGTTTCTGCGCCTGGCATTATAGGTCGCTCCAAGTGACGACCGCGGAGTTTCTCAAGCATTTCCTTATTTATTCCTACTCATTTGGGGTGGTCTGCTGGGGATCCACAGGTTCACAGTGGAATAGTATAGCTGGTAGTCACCTCACATGGTGGGACGCTCGCAGGGAGAATGGCCGACGCCCAGCAAGGTGCTCCGACCGCGTGTGACCTGAGGTGACGATAGAACGGAGGATACTGAGAAATAATGCCTGATGGGCGGTTATCACACACCCTAACACATTACTATTCCACTTATACATCAGGCAAAGCTTTAAACTGTAATAACTGCTATATAAGCCTCTTTTTTTTACAGGGCGGGATGTAGCCCGATAGGACACTGACCTGAGGTGGCTGTAGAATGGGGAATACTGAGGGCAGTGCCCCGCCACTCGTCACCGCGTAGGCCTACAGTTTCCAATCTTTAATTTTTACTTTTATTTCTTTCGGTCATCACCTGAACACTTTCCTGTATATTGTAACTCGTGCCTTATAAACACATATTTTAATCCTAAATTACACACTAAGGTAAGGTTCTGGTTTGCTAGTTCGTGGGTAAATTCATTGGGTTATAATATCAACGCGGCACACCCGAGGCGGGTACAGGACGCTCCCTAAAACAAAAGTCGAATGTTCATGGCGTGGGCATATCCACTTCACTTAAAACTGTAATTAGGGATCCTCCTCTCACACATTGCACTATTTGAACACACCTAGTTGATGTGTATAAGCATCTCAGGGGGCACTACTCAGTTGAGTGTCCTTACTTGGAGCTGGCGGACGCTCGCCCCACAAGGGGTCACAGCTCAAGATTGAAGAAGCCACAAGTCCAGAAAACCGTGAGGGCAAACTTTTTCGGAGTGAGGGTTGTAAACTCTTGGAACAATCTACCAGAGAGTGTTGTGACGGCACCGAGTGTGAGCTCTTTCAAGAGAAGACTTGACCAACACTGGAGCGGGTTCAGGTACATTCAAGAGCCGGTGCATGCCCAGTATTTGCCAACAGTGCGTGACAGAGACGTGACCGATCGCCCGGGCGGCTAGCGAGCCGATCTTTTGGTGAAGAATATAAATGAAAAGAGACGTGACCGATCGCCCAAGCGGCTAACAAGCCGATCAGTGGCGAAGAGGATAAAAGTAAAAGTAAAAGATATAAGATTCTCTGATCACTGTACATGTCGTGGGTATATGTCACGTGAGGATACGAGGTGTATTAAGTTCACACCGATGCATACAAGATATTTCCTTTCAAGTATAGTTTCTGGGTCTCTTCCAACACCTCACATAGTTCTGATACATTTATCCTTTTTCCAATCATTGTTCTCATGTATTTTCATATGATATCTGTGGAAGTTATGTTCGTTACACGTTCACAGACGTAAATAGTATGACCTTCAAACCATGATCCACACTTAGTCCTACAGTACACTTGTCCGGCTCAACTGGACTTTAACATTCATCTTATGGATACCCTGAGTTCTCCTTAATGCTATGAATACATACAATTAATATTATATAACCGTACCTGGGTACAATACAACACATGATTCAGTAACATTGAGTAGGTGAGTTATCCTTTATCAATGTTTCCTGTTCTCTAAGATTCTACAAGCGCGGTGGATTTGAATGTTATGTAGCGTAATATGAATTAAATGGGGTTTTTAGGAATGACAATGATGTGCGCAGTACAGAACAACATGCTTCGCGACCTCGACTCCATCACTGTCTACATAGACGACATTTTAGCCGCATCTCCGAGGCTTGCCGAGAATCATCACCACCTACAGCTCCTTCTCCAACGCCTGCAGAACAACATGAAAGTTCATCCCGCCAAGTGTGTCTTCGGAGCCTCCTACATCGATTTCCTTGGTCACAGAGTCTCGTCGAGCGGCATCCAACCCCTACCACAGAAGGTAACTGCCATCAAGAAGTTCCCCAAACCTGAAACAGCGAAGAAGCTCCGATAATTCCCGGGTTTAGTCAACTACTATCACCGCTTCATTGCCGAGGCTGCTAACATCCTCACTCCTCTCCACGATCTTCTCAAGGGACTCCCCAGGACGTCTCACAAGCCTTTCATATGGACTCAAGAGGCTTTTACAGCATTCACCACTGTCAAGCAGCACATCACACGCCTTACCCTGCTGGCTCACCCTGCCCTCCACGCCCAGACCACTCTCACAGGAGATCAACAGGAGATCAACGGAACACTCATGCCCACTGCCTTCTTCTCATAGCAGCTTCAACCACCTCAAATAAGTACAGTGCCTTCGATCGAGAGCTCCTGGCCATGTATTTTGCTGTCAAGCATTTCCAGCACTTCCTCGAGGCCCGTTAGTTCACCATCTTCACTGAACACAAGCCCCTCGTCCACGCCTTCGCTTCTGCCTCCCAGTGTACTGCGCATATCATTGTCATTCCTAAAAAACCCATTTAATTCATATTACGCTATATAACATTCAAATGCACTGCGCTTGTAGAACCTCAGAAAACGGGAAACATTGATAAAGGACAACTCACCTACTCAATGTTCCTAGACCATGTGTTGTATTGTACCCAGGTACAGTTATATCATATTAAGTGTATGTATTCATAGCATTAAGGAGAACTCAGGGTATGCATAAGATGAACGTTAAAGTCCAGTTGAGCCGGACTAGTGTACTGTAAGACTAAGTGTGGATCAGGGTTTGAAGGTCATACTATTTACGTCTGTGAGCGTGTAGCGAACATAACTTCCACAGATATCATATGAAAATACATGAGAACAATGATCTGGAAAAAGGATAAATGTATCAGAACTATGTGAGGTGTTGGAAGTGATCCAGAAACTATACTTGAAAGTAAATATCTTGTATGCGTCGGTATGAACTTAATACACCTCGTATCCTCACGTGACATATACCCACGACAGGTACAGTGATCAGAGAATCTTATGTCTGTATTCAAATAGTGTAAGGTGTGAGAGGAGGATCCCTCATTACAGTTTTAAGTGAAGTTGATACACCCCCGCCATGAACATTCAGCCTTTGTTTCAAGGCGCGTCATGTACCCGCCTTGGGTGCCACGTGATATTATAACCCCATGAATTTTCCCACGAACTAGCAAACCAAGACCTTACCTTAGTGTGTAATTTAGGATTAAAATATGTGTTTATAAGGCATGATTGACAATATACCGAAAAATGTTCAGGTGAGAACCATAAGAAACAAAAGTGAAAATTAAGGATTGGAAACTGTAGGCCTACGTGATGAGGAGCGGCGGGGCAATGCCCTCAGTCTTCCTCGTTCTGCCGTCACCTCAGGTCAGTGTCCTAGCGGGCTATATTCCGCCCTATAATTAAGGTTTATAAATAGAAGTTATTACAGTTTAAAGCTTTGCCGGATATATAAGTGTAATAGGAATGTGTTAAGGGGTGGGATAACCGCCCGTCAGGCATTATTTCTCAGTCTTCCTCTTTCTACCGTCACCTCAGGTTCCATGCGGTTGGAGTGCCTTGCCGCCCGGCCGCCATTATCCCTTTGAGCGTCACAACAGGTGGTGACTACTCCCCGCTATGCCAATCCACTGTGAACCTGTGGATTTCCAGCGCACCACCCCAAATGAATAGTCACAAATAAGGAGACCGTGAGAAACTCTGCGGTCGTCACTTGGAGCGACCTATAATACCAGGCGTAGAAATAGTGCTGGTATGTCTCTAGGTGAAGCCCTCGTCTTTACCCACCTAGGGCGGTGTGCGAACGAGGTGCCTGTTGTGTATACCTAAAAGTCACAAGGAGTCCCATACTTGCAGGTATGGAGTGTAACATGTGTGTTGAGATGGTGCTACTATGTATGATAACCGACGGTGCTATATTCCATACAGGTGGAGCAGTCTGATGTGTTAAGGGATAGTGTAAGAAGGAATGACCGAGGTAAGGTGGTCACAGATTGTTATGCAATAAGTAGGTGGATGACACGCCATCAATGTAAGAGTCTGGGGCCCATCTGGGTAACCACATTTCCGTTGTTCTTCTGAGGAAGGCCAATTCATGTATATGTTTTTACCAGTATGTTTTATAAGGAATAAATCAATTAAGACATGTTATGGTTTCACCCTTCTTTACCCTTATCGATCTGGTCAATGGAAAACCTAACCCAATGCCTAGTCCACTCTGCACGCTACCTAACGAGCTACATGCTGTCCAGAGGGGGTCTGGTGGCAGCGACCCTTAGAAATTAAGATTAGATTTAAGTCATCCCCTTAGACTTAGTAACCCCAGAATCTGGCAGTATACCAGAGACATACACTTCATGTTCTTCGCCACTTGTCTTACATCTCGGAGTTCACCAGCGACATCCAACACATCAAGGGCAGCCACAGCGAGGTCGCCGACACCCTCTCTCGTTGTATATCCAGTATTCTACTCTCATCTCCACCCATGGATTACAGACAGCTCGCCATAGCTCAAGAGAACGACAAAGACCTTGCAGCATACAAGACATCTCCCTCAGGTCTCGCCCTCCAAGAACTCCCCGTTCCAAGCACGAACATCAAGTTGTGGTGCAACATGTTCTGTGGGCAGCCTTGACCGTTCGTGCCTCACATCCAACGCCGCGCCATCTTCGACCGCATCCATGGTCTCAGCCACCCAGGTGTACGGGCTTCCCAGTGTCTTCTCACGCAATGTGTCGTTTGGCCCAGCATCAAGGCTGATACTCGGAAATGGGCTGCCCAGTGCCTTGCCTTCCAGTCCTCTAAGATACATCGACACACACGGGCTCCCTTTGAAACCTTTCCTGTACCCAAAGGACACTTCCAGGTAGTGCACTGTTTCACCAGGTGGTCAGAAGCCACTTCCATGCCTCACGCTACAGCAGAGTCAGCCGTCCATGCCTTCGTGTCTGGTTGGGTCTCCCGTTTCGGTCCTTCCACGACTGTCATCACTGACCGAGGCGCCCAGTTTGAGTCACAATTCTGGCATAGTCTCCTACAGTTCCTCGGCAGCTGAAGGTCGCCATCAAGGCACAGCACGACCCCTACAGCTGGACGGACGCTCTACCCTTAGTGCCCCTTGGCATCCGCACATCACACAAAGAGGACATGGAATGCAGCCCAGCAAATCTCACCCTAGGCGAGCCCCTTCGCCTACCTGGGAACTTCTCACTGACTCCTAACCTTCACCACTTCACTCCTGCTGCCCGTCACGACCTACTGCAAACACTACGACAAGAAGTTTCTGCATTCAAGGCTACTGCCCCACGCCAGCCTTCCCATCGCCCTGAACACATCCCTCCTGCACTACTCAACGCCGAGTATGTCTTCGTCAGGCACGATGCTCACCGCAACCCACTTCAACGCCCCTACGACGGACCCTTCCCGGTTTTTGCATGGTCAGCGAAGTTCCTGACAATCATTCGCAATGGTAGACACGACACTGTCAGCATCGATCGAGTGAAGCCAGCCACCTTACACGATGGGGCCCCAGCCCAGCATTACCCCCAACAAACCACGCCTGCACCAGTCTGCCCATAGTTGCCACTGAAGTATCGTGCATGATTTTATGAGAGAAGGCAAAGCCACATGCTGACTCTTACTCAGGTGGTTTATTGTTGTTGTTGTCGCACAACGTGCCTAACACGTTCGTGATTACACAGGCCTACTAAACACATTCTAACTTTGGTAAGAAGTAACATAATATATAATGTATACCTGTATACAATCAATAAATGCAGCTTATAAACATACACATATATAGCACTATTTCTCCCTTTCAAAAAGAAAGCATGGCTGCTACAAATCCTAAATAAACAAAACTTACAGACTTACATATGACAGGGAAGAAGAGAATAGAACACAAGAAATATTACTTCCTAACTAAACAGTTTTGAAAGGCCTGTTCACAATTCAGATAATCAGAGGTCTAATTTCATTACAGGTCTCATAACTCTGTTTGATCTTCTAGTTCTATTCCCTCCATCAAGTTTTACAGGAGTTTTACTTGCACTCTGTGCGTTATCAGTGACAGACGTATCATCAATACAGTCAGTTGACACAGTGAGTGGATGCTTGGAAACCTCATCTTTGACCTCATCACCATGATGATCATCTGCAACTGTGTCAAGTTTATCATCATGTTTTGGTGCTACAGTCATCTCGTCATGTGCCTGAATGATGTGATCAACATGAACATATCTGAACGAGTTACTCCATTTCACTAAATATGTCCTAGATCCACATACCTTGTCAATGACACCAGTTATCCACTTTGTATGTACGTACAGTACCATAACCTTTAGCCATATTCCTAACTCTCACCCTATCATTTACCTTGAACACTCTTTCACTGGAACTCTTATCATGATACATCTTTGGTTGAGCTTGTTTCCTCTCTACATCTTCAAAGAGACTTGGCTTAACTAAACTTAATCTTGTTCTCAACTGTCTCTTCACCATTAAGTTCATTAACTCTGCAGGAGTACATCCTGTCACACCATGTGGTGTGGCTCTGTATCTGAGTAAGAAATTTGCTAGTCTGTGTTTCATTGATTTTCCTACAGTTCCTTGAATTACCTGCTTGGAAAGTGCTTGCTTTACAATTCTAACTGATCTCTCAGCTGCACCATTAGAGGCAGGATGATAGGGTGGGGTCAGTACATGCTTTACACCGTTGAGTCTCAAAGTTTTTAAACTCTAATGATTGAAATGGAGGACCATTGTCAGTTACTACCTCTTCTGGTATTCCATGTTCAGCAAATATTAATCTTAAGTCATCAATGGTGTACACTTTGGAAGGGACAGGTTTTCAAGGGTGTGCTGGGTGGCATACTCCTAATATTCTGACTGTCATGAACGTGATGACGGCTAACCTGAAAACCTTAAGGATTCATACTACGCTCAAACGTCCACAAAACCTTCCGAGTCCCCCAGTGGAAACGTCCACCGTTTTCTCTGTTTCCTTGATGACGTCATCGATAGGCCGTCTTTGTCTAAAAGGAACATTGAATATAATCCGCGGATTTCGTAGCAGGACACTGTATGTTGGGACCTGTTGCCATCCAACCCTGTGTAATCAATTTCATTTTGCTTTTGATAGCTCAGTCAGAGCATTGTTAGTGAGGATAATAGTAGGGAATGAAACTGAGTTCATAGACTCAGTTTCAACGTCAGAGTGTACAGTAAATTAATTCATCGAAATAGAAGTAGGTGGACTCCCTGACCTATTCTGAGTGAGGGTGCCGCGGGCATTTCAACCGTTAGTAAGTGCTCGCCCCTTCACCCATACAGGTAGGCCATTCCACTCTGTGTTGTAATTCGCCCTTCTTTAAGTGATTTGACCCAATTAATAGTTGATTGTGCAAGTGTTACAGTAACGTAGTTGATATGCTCTGAGTGAAGTCATATGTACGTCTTTAACGTCCCCTGAAATGTGATGTCGTTGTCACTGTTAGTAAGTGCTCGCCCCTTCACCCATACAGGTCCCTAACGCAACCTAGGCCGTGTCTGTAGGGTGGATGTTGTATCCACTATGGCTGGGGAGATGTCCGAGGTCCAGTAGGATCAGTTACCTTCGTGAGACCCGACCGTCAGACACTTCAGACTACCTATGGCCCCCATAGCTGGCTCGTCTGGCCCTAACGCTCGGCCTGCGAGGCGACCCCGGACCACCAAGCCACACACCACTACCAGCCCCCATCATTGGTGGATGAGTGTCTAATTCAGTAGGGCTATTCGTGTGGTGGGGTTAATCCACTGGGATTTTCAGAGTTCGTCGGAAAGTACCCCCATGGTGGCAGGACCCCATGGTGGATGCTTGAGTATCACTCCTGACGACTGAGTGTTGTAGTGGCAGTTGTCCCTGGTCTTTATGGTGCTAAGTGACTATAAGAATTATGTGTTATTGAGTATGTCCACCCAATAGTTGTGTGAGTGTTATTGAGTATGTCCACCCAGTAGTGGTGTGAGTATGTTGAGCCTGAGGGCATAGTACCAGATTTCGTCTGTTGGTGCATATATATTCTTTCTCCTACATCCATATTAATGTTTAAATAAATTTTGTATTTGTATATTGTGTCTATTATTTACCTACAGTATTTACCGTTATTACTTCCCTATTACTTGATACTATCATTACATCTACCCACGAGCCTCCTCTCATCACGCTACCAATGGTAATAAGTTTGAGAGTAAAAGGAATTGTTACTGACACACAGGCCCTTATAAAATGGTGGCAGTGCAGGCCCTCATAAAATGGTGGCAGCCCAGGCCCTCATAAAATGGCGACACTCAGGCCCTCATATGACAAACAGAGCACTCACGAACCATCATTTCTATTTCACCATCCAGTTTAGGCCACCATACAAAACTTGTGGCCAATGCTTTCATAGCACATATACCTGGATGTTCAAAATGCAGTTCATTCAAAATTTGCCTTTTAAAACACTGTGGAATTAACAATCTGTGGGGTTTCGAGATGTTGGTTCACACTCAGGATGGGTTGGAGAAAAGAAACTCACAATGCACTCTCTGTATATATATTGTATTGGATGTACAGCGCAGCTTGGTGCTGGGAAGTGGCAGCGTGGGTACAAGCGTGGAGTAGAGAGATCTGGTTCGGGAGCAGGCTCAGAGGAGGTGTTGCTTGCTGCATGGCTGTAGGTAGAAGAAGGGGCAGATCACAGCGAGGTGAGGTCTTATATAGCGGAGGTAGGCGTGGCTTGATAGTTGACCTCCGCTTTGTTAGGCAGCGTTAGTGGCCGACCTTAGACCACGAGGCGTTGGCTGGGAAATTCGAAAAGGGGTCGGCTAGTCAGCGACAAACGGCAGTTGTAGTTGTAGGGGAAATTTCCACTACAACTCTCATACCCCACAAAACACATCCTTGTTCTACTGATAATTGACATCTCCTTAAATGATACGGTTGAAAGTCTAAGGATGGACAAATCTCTGGCCATCCATTTAGTGTATACACCAGGACTCTTCCTAACACAGCATCTTTCCTAGTTTCATGAGCAATCATTCTGGAGGTGACTGGAAAATCTTCTGTTAACATGGTTACAGCATAAACCTTAGGCTCAACTCCATCATTTGATCCACTACATGGCAACCTGGACAAAGCATCTGCATTGGAATGATCCTGTGAACGTCTGTACTGTATCTCATAGTCATATGCAGACAATATCACAGCCCATCTCTGCATTCTTGCTGCAGCTGTCATGATCGTGATGACGGCTAACCTAAAAACCTTAAGGATTCATACTACGCTCAAACGTCCACAAAACCTTCTGAGTCCCCCAGTGGAAACGTCCCCCGTTTTCTCCGTTTCCTTGATGACGTCATCGATAGGCCGTCTTTGTCTAAAGGGAACTTTGAATATAATCCGCGGTTTTTGTAGCAACACGCTGTATGTTGGGACCTGTTGCCATCCAACCCTTTGTAATCAATTTAATTTTGCTTTTGATAGCTCAGTCAGAGCATTGTTAGTGAAGATAATAGTAGGGAATGAAACTAAGTTCATAGTCACAGTTTCAACGTCAGAGTGTACAGTAAATTAATTCATCGAAATAGAAGTAGGTGGACTCCCTGACCTATTTTGAGTGAGGGTACGGCGGGCATTTCAACCGTTAGTAAGTGCCCGTCCCTTCATCCATACAGGTAGGACATTCCACTCTGTGTTGTAATTCGCCCTTCTTTACGTGATTTGACCCAATTAATAGTTGACTGTGCAAGTGTTACAGTAACGTAGTTGATATGCTCTGAGTGAAGTAATATTTACGTCTTTAACGTCCCCTGAAACGTGATGTCGTTGTCACCGTTAGTAAGTGCTCGCCCCCTTCACCCATACAGGTCCCTAACGCAGCCTAGGCCGTGTCTGTAGCGTGGATGTTGTATCCACTATGTCTGGGGAGATGTCCGAGGTCCAGTAGGATCAGTTACCTTCGTGAGACCCGACCGTCAGACACTTCAGACTACCTATGGCCCCCATAGCTGGCTCGTCTGACCCTAACGCTCGGCCCGCGAGGTGACCCCGGATCACCAAGCCACACACCAGTACCAGCCCCCATCATTGGTGGATGAGTGTCTAACTCAGTAGGGCTATTTGTGTGGTGGGGTTATTCCACTGGGATCTTCAGAGTTCGTTGGAAAGTACCCCATGGTGGCAGGACCCCATGGCGGGTGCTTGAGTATCACTCCTGACGACTGAGTGTTGTAGTGGCAGTTGCCCCTGGTCTTAATGGTGCTAAGTTACTGTAAGAGTTGTGTTATTGAGTATGTCCACCCAGTACTACTGGGTGGACATACTACTGGGCCAGTAGTGATGTGAGTATGTTGAGCCTGAGGGCATAGTACCAGATTTCGTCTGTTGGTACATATATTCTTTCTCCTACATCCATATTAATGTTTAAATAAATTTTGTATTTGTATATTGTGTCTATTATTTACTTACAGTATCTACCGTTATTTCTTCCCTATTACTTGATACTATCATTACATATACCCACGAGCCTCCTCTCGTCACGCTACCAATGGTTATAAGTATTAGAAAAGAAAAATTGTCATAAGAGGCACGGCCCTTATACAGCAAGTGTAGGAACAGGTGATTTTGGACCCAAAATTGCCGAGAGGCTTGTGATCAGTTATTAAGACAAAATTCCTACCATATAAATACTGGTGAAATTTCTTTACTCCAAATATGATACACAAAGCCTCTTTCTCTATTTGTGCATAATTTTTCTCGCTTTGGGTAAAAGTTCTCGAGGCATATGCAGTGTGACTTATGCCAGCACCTAATCCATAGCCCGATGCATCACAAGTAAGCTTTAGTGTTCTACTGGTATCATAGTGGAGCAAAACATCAGTACTAGACAGAGCAGCTTTACAATCTTCAAATGACTTCTGAGTTGCACTGTTCCATTTCCATGGAATCCCTTTCTTTAACAGTTCATGCAGAGGGGCTATAACTGCTGAAAGTTCACTCAAGAACCTTGAATAATACTGTATCATACCCAGGAAAGCTTTCATTTCACTGACATTTTTTGGAGCAGGTAAATTTACTATGGCTCCTACTTTATCTTCAACAGGTCTCAGCCCTTCTGCATTCACTTTTTAGCCAAGATAAGTTACTTCTTTAGCTAGGAATGAACATTTGCTCTTGTTGAGCCTGACATTGTGTGCCAACAATCTTTCGAGCACTGTGGCTAGGGTTTTGACATGATTTTGGATGTCACTGTCAACAATAAGGACCTGAAAACATACACATTGGGAAGACCCACAGGAATTTTGTCCATGATGCACTGAAATAACTTTGGTGCATTTTTCACTCAGTAAGGCAACCTTTTGAACTTATACAATCCTTTATGAGTGTTGATGGTAAGGTACTGTTGACTTTTAGCATCAACACAGACCTGAGCATGTGCTTGGGACAAGTCTAACTTAGTGAAAATGGTTCCACCTGTTAGTGCAGCAAACAAATCTTGAGATGTGGGTAAGGGATATTGCTCGTCCTCAACAGCTTGATTAATGGTAACTTTATAATCATCACATAGTCTAACAGATTTATCAGCTTTAGGTACAATTACTATAGGAGCAGCCCAATAATTCCCTCACTCACAAGTCTGTCCAATTCCTTCTCAACCTCGCCTTTCAATGCATAAGGAACAGGTCTGGGATTAGCATATATGGGTGTAACATCTTTGTCAATGGTAATATGAGCTTCATAACCCTTTATACCATCCTGTCCCTTAACGAATAAAATCTTGTATTTTTCAAGCAATTTCTCAAGACCTGGAATACTGTTACACATTCTAATACTAAATATCTCCTTCCAGTCCATCTCAAGTTCACACAACCAGTTCTTACTTAACAAAGTTGGTCTATTCACATAGCTAGCTATAATTAATGACAACTTCAAATTCTGAATTTTGTACTTTACCTCACACTCTAATTTACCTTGTTCAAAATCTCTCCAGTATAGGTTCTCAACTTGACACCTGAGTCTTCTAAAGGCACATGTGCAAATAGCTTCTTATACATATCTCTACTCACTATGCAGAAATCAGCTGCAGTATCCACTTCCATGGTTACAGTTGTTATTAATGCACAAGTCCACATTATACCTATGTTTAACTTTCTCTTCATGACTGGTGTAAATAGTAAACACATGGGCACTCTCATCATTATCAGGTTCAATATTACTGAAACTCTCATGAATACTGTTTTTCATTTCCTTCTCATCACCTTCAACGACATATACTCTACCTTTATCACTTCTGGCAGGGGCTGTAATTTCTTTCTCACAGGCAGGAGCAATATATCAAATACGCTGATAATTGTAACATCTTGAACTTTTGAACTTACACTGAAAGCTTTCATGTTTCCCTAGGCATCTCTTACATTTTAAATCAGCATGTGTTCATTGTTTTGTGGCATAATTCTTCCTTTTAGCTACAGTTACTTTACACACTGAGCCACTACTGCCAACTGTTTCACTACCGGTATTGGGAACAAATTCTCTGGTGTTTTTCTCTGCTAATTCCATGCTTGTAGCTCCCTGACATGCTTTTTCAAAAGTTAAGTTAGTGGTGTTCATTAACTTATTCTGTATATTTTCATAATTCAGACCTATCACAAACCTGTCCCTTAGAGCTCGGTTCAAGAACTGTCCAAAGTTACAGTGAATGGATAACTTCTTCAAAGCTACTATATAATCACTTACTGATTCTTCTTTCCCTCTATCTCTTGTTCCAAATTTGTAACTTTCAGCAATCTCAGGTGGAGCAGAATCAAAATGTTGCTTCAGAATTTTGGTAATCTGAATCAGTGAGGAGTCTTTGGGTTTGTCTGCAGCAAGCAGATTGACCAGAGTAGAATAAACATCAGCTCCTACCTCTGTCAAAAAGATTGCTTTCCTTTACTCTTTAAGGGCCTTTTTCTTCTGAGCATCACCACCTTCGTCCAATAATTCATTTACCAGGAAGAAGTCCATTCTCTCACAATATGATGTGAACTTCTCCTTGTCTGCATCATACTCCCCCACTCGTCCGATGTATCCACTGACTCCAGCCATGGTTGCTCTCTTCACTGAAATTCTCCAGGTTCAGAGTAGCCTTCCTTTCAGTGGTCACTATCCTCTCTTCAAGGACTTCACCAACACTTTGTGAATCCCATCCTCATCGCCAGTGTAGTATCTTACATGATTTAATGGGAGAAGGAGAAACCACATGCTGATTCTTGCTCAGGTGGTTTATTGTTTGTTTTTGTCGTACAATGTGCCAAACACATTCTTGATTACACAGGCCTAAACACATTCTAACTTTGGTAAGAAGTAACATAATATATAATGTATATATAATCAATAAAGCACTACCTTGTCCACAACAGTTCTAGGTGCCCTCCTTTCATTCTCAGGTACCTACTGCTCCTGATGAGGATCATGCACCTAGCCCTGTGGACCGAGACATCCCACCCAGCGCCCCCAAGGACTGTGCACCTGCCGCCAAAAAAGCACCACATTCCCCCCAGCAAACCATGCCTGCGCCCCCTTCGTCTGCAGCACCCTCATTTCTCCCTCAGGTACTTACTGCTGCTGACCATGCTCCTGATGAGGATCCTGCATCTGGCCCTATGGATCCAGACACCCCAACTGGAGCCCCGAGGACTTTGCACCTGCTGCAAGAGAAGCACCAAATTCCTCGCTTGTTCCTCTCGCCATTCAATCTTCTCATATCTACAACCCTCCTTGTCCCTATGTTTCTCCTACAGATTTTGTGTCACTCGATGGAGTCATCACCTGTAACTGCCCAGTGGTTCACACTCCTGCCGACAACAAGTTTCCTGCAGCGCTTGGAGGGGAGGGGGAGTATTGTAGTGGATACTCTCCCCTACAACTGCTGATTGGTCACTTGCCGTCCGCTTCCCAGCCAATCAGCAGCAAGTTCCAAAAATCAACCCTTGCGTTCGAACTGCACGGTGATTGGTCAGTTGCACTTCGACTCTTGATCCAGCAGAATCATATAAATACCCCCCCCCCCCTGCCTTGAGTCTGTTAATACCAGAGACGTCAGCTGAGCAGTGAGGTGAGAAGACGCATGTCGCAGTTACTCCCGACCCACATGCTTCCACTGGCTCACGTCGGCGCCTGGCCAGACTTACTGTCGCCACACACGCCACTCTCACTTTGACGTGGATATCTCGTCTCTGTTGAATTAACTTGCATGTTTCTCTGTGTTTTATGCTCACATTTCTTAGTGCCCTCACCGATTCTCCCAGTATTAACGAACCCTGTGGGAACTGCCGTTAGGACAGGCCACAAAGGGGCCCCCTAGAGGGGTGTGAGCTGGGCCGGTGAGTTTAGCTGATAGGGTAGAGTAGGCTCCTCCTTTTTTGGGGGGTCCTGTTGCAAAACCAGAGCCACCAACCTATGACCCCCGTGGGGGGGGAGGGGGTTAGCTAAGGCACTGGTCCTAGGGCAACAAGGAACTAGGCAGGTGTAGTGAGCCTTCATTGTCAATTTATTGATATAAAGACGAGCGAGAGAGACGTAACCAATGGAAGGAAAATGCCACAAGAGGCCTCGGAAGGAAAACAACATCTCCGACAAAGACAATATGTCCCCAGCCATCCACCCAGTGGCAGAACCACCCACCTTTGCGATTCCGACTGTAATGAAGTACAAGATTCCCAAAGAAACCGAATTCAACTATGCATACTGTAACTAGAATACAAGAACATCAAGTTCAGTGTGAAGCCCAATCTAGTTGGAGACCTGATACTTTCCCCCCAAGACCACAACGCAGTCAAGATCCTCAACGAGGTCACCAACCTCAATGAGGAGGAAACAACCAGAATGGTCCTACTATGATATTCTCTGGAACTACCTGTATATGTCATCATAAAACATCCAAAAGTGACCAAGGCAGAGCGTTGTGTTATGAGTCAGGACAAAGCACAGACAAGGCAAGTGCTAGTGGACATCAAGGGGACAGTCCCAGAGGAGGTAGACCTAGGCAACTGGGGGACTGACAAGTTGCATCCTTTTGTCCCAGAACCACTACGATGCTACAAATGTTAGAAATTTGGACATCACCAATCCAGATGCCACAAAAAAGTGAGATGTGGCATCTGCAGCCAAAGCCACAAGACAGAAATGTGTATTCAAAAACACAAGGAAGGAACCACCACGACAGCTAAGTGCCAAATTTTGGAAGGAAACATTACGCTTGGAGCACATCATGCCCAGAGAGGAGAGAGCGGATGAAAGTTGCAATGGCAAAAATTCAACCACAAAACACAACAGAAGCACCTCAGAGCACATTTGTGTGGGGTCAACAGCGACAGAAAAATGTCAACCCAACACCCACTCCGCCTCAACTGTCAGAGGATTCCTTCCCTGCACTTCCTTCACCAGGCTACAGGACAAAATTGAAGACACCGGGACAAAATCAGTCCATACAGGAAACCATGACAAATCGGTGGGCTCCACAACAGCAGCTCCACAGCTGTATAGCAGTAAAAGCACAGAACACTCCAGTAGTGGTGGAGAACACCATATTGCCTGGGACACTACAACCCCCCTCAGGCGACTACCCAACTGAATACACCCTAGCCTGCCAATCTACAAGCGGCATTCACAGAAGAACAAATAAAACAGATGATCACCATTATGATAGTGACTTTCTCTACTATAATAAAGAAACAAGAAACCAGCACTGAAAATATAATAAATGCAGTTATGACACAGCTCACAGAAAAGATGCAGGAAGACCAGACCCCCAAAACTCCACAACTACAAGTGGAACAAACGACGCCCTTGAGTCAGATATCAGACAAGAAGAAGAACTTGGCATTCGAGAGATCACTCAAAACCGTGAAACCTCAAGCCCCTCGCAACAGATCACGAGGAATAGAACAACAAACACAGACCGTCAGCAAACACACGATCACAGACAAGAGCGACAGCACCCTGAAGAGAGCAGATACCTCCCAAAACAAGTGGAATTCCATCTCCTGCTCCTCCCTTAGAGCCGGAGCCCAAGAAACAGCCACCAATGAACACACCATTCCTAACGGACGAGGAGGAGAGCGACTCAACCATGAACGCCGAGAGCAACTACAGCACCAGAGACGAGGAGATAATGATAGAATAGCCCCACCTCCTTGTCATCTCAAGATAACACAGTGGAATGTACAAGGCCTGTCCAACAAACGGCATACTGTACAAGCAGCAGCCATAGCTAAAAATATTGATGTCCTCATTCTGCAAGAAATCCTGGTGTCCAAAGATAAACAATTCCGCTTGCCTGGATACCAACAGTACTCTATACCAAAGGGGCCCAACTCCCGTGGCAGCATGATTCTCGTCAGGGCGACCATCCCCAGTACAGAAGTAGAACCAGTTCACTGCAGAGATGGAGTAGAGGCACAAGCTGTTCGGATACACCTGGCAAACGACAGTCTTGTAGTATACAATATCTATAAACCGCCACCCAAACGACTAGAAGCAGGTGAACTACTGACACAAGCAACACAGGAACTTGTGCTCATTACTGGGGACTTCAATGCCCACCATCCAATGATCAATCCGACCACAACAATGAACCAGGATGGTCATCATCTAGTGGAACTGCTGACAGATGTTCCAGAAATAACGCTCATTATTACTGGGGAACCAACACACATACTGGGAGGAACATTGGACCTCACATTCATCTCCATTGAGCTTGTTCCAGTGGCTCAGTGGGAGGTAGATGATGAACTGACCAGTGACCACTTTGCAACGACAACTACTTTGAGGGTGGAGCTACTCCCTCCTCCCCCACGTCCGCCACCCAGATGGAATACCAAGAAAGCATATTGGAAATTATATCAAGATGAACTCCAAAAATGGTATTCGAACTATGAACCAGCAGAAGATATTGACCAACTAAACCAGGACCTTACTGATGCCATACAACATGCAGCAGAGGAAGCAATACCAAAAACAAACCCTACAAATAGACACCACAAAGACTACTGGTTCTACAATGACGAAGTCAGAGAATAGAATCACAGAATCAACACATTCAGAAGACATCTTCGACAATACCCTTCCCCTGAGGGATTGAAACTCTTGAGAGCTGCTGTTCAACATGCTCGTCAAATTACTCAGAATATTAGGGAAGACAAATGGGTCGAGTGGTGTGCAACCTTTAATGCACACACCAACCTAAGTGAACTCTGGAGAAAACTCAGGATAGCAACAGGAATACTGCCCAGAGCTCCAGCCCACCCCCAGCCACTACAGGAAGCAAATCGCTTGGCAGAGCACTTTGCAGAATGCTCGTCATCAGCTCAACTACCTCCTGAAATAAGACTTCAGCTTCAGCAAGTACAACTGGAGAGAGAAGTAGTAGTCAAACATGCAATTGAACAAGCTGACACTACAGACTGTCTGTTTACTATCGAAGAAATCAGAAGGGCCAGGAAAACAAGCAAAGACCCCGCTTCTGGCAGTGATGGTATAACCTATTCATTGCTCAGCAATGCAGGACTTGCTGGTTAACTTGCTCTCATGACAGTTATCAACGCATCATGGTCAGCAGGCAAACTCCCGTCAGCTTGAAAAAGAGCAAACATTGTTCCTATTCCCAAACTCAATGATCCCCCGAATTTCAGACCAATATCACTAACAGCATGCATCGGCAAAACCGCCGAAAGGATGGTCCTTACACGACTCCTCTGGAAAACTGGACCACTTCACCACAATATCTTTGGATTCACCAAAAGTCTCAGCACTGCATACAGTTTGGCCACTCTCCTGGGATCGATTGGTCAAAATAAGGCAATCGTAGTATTCCTTGATCTAGAGAAAGCATTTGAGCTGGCAAAAGCACAGGCCATTGTAATCACTCTGGCCCGGAAAGGTGTCAAGGGATGCCTACTGGCTTGGATTGCTGACTACAGTATCTCCAAAACAGAACAGCAAGAGTTACCTGTCAATGACAAGTCTCAGATCACCAAAGACTGAAAAATGGCACACCACAAGGAGGAGTTCTTAGTCCAACTCTCTTCAACATTCTCATGGAAAACTTGTGTCGGCTCCCCTTTCAAGAGGGTACCAAACTGCTATGCTATGCTGACGACTTAGCACTGATAGTAAAAGGCAGAAACTGCTACCGCAAGCAACAAACACATAAACAAACATTATGTTAGGCTGTAAGTCATGTCATGTCTATTGGGTGTGCCTGCCCATATGCAGCATGTAGAGTACGAAGATGGTGGAGATGAGAGGCCCAGAAGGAGGTTGGAGCGTGTGAAGGGAGTTTGTTTATGTATAATTATAATCACCTGACTCAGCCATAGCTGACCAGCCAGGGGGCCAGGCTATAGGGTGGGCATTTCAGTATAGATATACCCATATCTTAGAGTCAACACCTACCCTGGCTTCTCTCTAGACTTTCAACACGTAAGTTTAACTCGTACTTATTGTGTACACAGGTAGACTGTCATTGTTTTTGTGTTAAGATTAGACTAATTACATAGCCATATATATTGGATTAAACATTTATGTAAGAGTGCCTATGTATGACTTATTTGAAATACTAAATGAATTGTATTCAACAGGTTTGATCGAATTATATTGTTCGTGTACTACGTGAAGAGTCTAAATATCCTTTAGCCGCCTGACTGGCGGTTACAGTCAAACGTGGATGTCTTCTGTGTAGCAGTGCTAGCTTGAATCAACGCGCGGGCAGCAGAGTAACCAAGGTCAACTCGACTCAACCCACTGGAGGAATGCGTGTGAGTGTGTGCATGCGCGCGTGTTCCCAGTGCCACGGATTACAGTGCAACGCCCGTAGATTTATAGTGGCGATAATATTTGAACCTTTTGTTATTGAAGAAAATAATGTTGTCAGAGTGAGCTCAGCCACTCTTAGTGTAGCTTGGCTCACCAACACGCGTCACTCGAGGGAGGAGTGTGTGTGTGTGGGTGTGGATGTGTGTGTATCCAGTGGCGAGAAGTGCAGTGCAACGTCCATATACTTCTCGCATCGATAATAGTTCAACCTTGTTAGTCCAGAAAATAGTCTTGTCTGGGTGATCTTCATCACTCCCAGTGTAAATAATAATAATAATAATAAACGGTTTATTAATAGAGTTGCAGCTGGTGGCTGAAAATATACAGACTTACATTTGATTTAGACATAATGATATAATATGCATTGAATACATTTACAGGGCTGTACAGTACATAAATCAGGAGTTGTTTATTATTTTAACAATAGATGGGATGGTGCTGTTCTTATATCTATCGGTGCGGGCTCTTATGGGCTGAATTTTGTTGTAGTGGCGGACTGCGCGAGTTGGGTGGGGGCTGCAGGTGGCAGGTGGCGGTGATGGCGAGGGTGGTGCAGTAGTCCATGGCCAAACCTTTCCAGTGCTTGGTGGTGGAGGTCACTGAGGGATGGCATTTCCAGGGTGGAGAGAGCGTTGGTGTAGCCGGAGTATTCTGCGCCGAGCATGATTCTGCAGGCCCTTTTCTGTACCTTCTCTAGCTGACGTTGTTGGGTGGAGTTGAGAGAAGACGACCAGGCTGGTGACGCATACGTTAGTTAGGGGAGAATAAAGGCGTTGTAGATGGTCCTCAACTCTGGCGTGGGTGTCCCAAGTGACCTAAGTCTTCGTAGCATGTAGAGACGGTACGAGGCTGCCTTCCAGTCAAGTTTGTTGTCTATAGTTACACCCAGGAGTTTGGCAGACTGCACCAGCTGGAGAGGATGGGCACCCACTGTGACTGCTGGGGCTTGCACTGGAGTGGTGGCGGTATTGATGTGCATGACTACGGTTTTGGTGTGGTTGATGGTGACCTTGTAGTGCATATGAGAATGAAAACACATGTCATTATTGTTGTCTGACGTAAGTGCAGAACACAATTAGCAGTCAGAGTTGACTGAAGTGATATTGCTTTGTAAATAACCCAAATATCAATGTAAAGTTTGTAATGATATCAGATGTGAGTGTAAGATGAGGCACACGAATGTGCCCTGATAAATGAGTACAAGTCAAGGCACACGAACATGCCCTGATAATTTTAGCGAGACGAGGCACACGAACGTGCCCTGATTTAAGAGTGGTGGAAACGAACGCAATTCAAATTACCTGAATAAGCATGATGTCGGAGATTGGGTATATTGATGACATGGAAGGAGAGTCGGACCTAGATGGAAGCAAACATTTTGACCTACCCCCCCCGGTAATGACAATGGATCCGCCCGCCAAGGTACAATCAGAGAATGGTGAAACAGGAAATGAGCTTGCAATACCAAGAGATCCACGGGAAGGTCACAGTAGGGAATTGGATTATCAACAAGCAGTGGCCAGAGCTGAGGCAGCGTTGGATGAAGTAAACTGAGCCCTGCGAGAGCTTAAGGCAGGGTGGATGAAAACGATGCACACTGGAATGGTGGCGGGTCAAGAGACATCAGCACTAACATGAAGTGACAGCTCACAGCCTTCGACAGAGAACTCCAGCAATTATGAGAAGCCAATAGTACGGGAAGAAACCCAGCAACAGGCATCGGTCAATGTCGAGAAAATGGCATCGTCTTTACCGCCAATGCTTGCAAACAAAGCGCCTCAAGTCACAATTATGCATCCACGGGGAGAATCAGGGAAGGGTGAAGAAATAAGAGAGTTAGTGGCTACGATGCACATGCCGCAAGCCACCCTTCCCAAGTTTAAAGGACAAGGGCGGGCGGAGTTTTGGACCTCTATGCATGCCTTCCGTCGATACAAGACAAATGCGGCCGTGCCAGAGAAGTACAACTACCAACTGCTCATGGATGCTTGTGAAGGAGAAGAGTTACATCAAGCAATCATGGGATGCGACTATCTAGAGCCAGACAGAGCCTACAACAAGGCAATCAAGATCCTGGAGGAAAGGTTTGGAGATAAGTATGCATATGCGGACCAGCTGGTGAAAAGGCTCATAGACGCTCGCTCAGTGGGGGCGTTCAACGACGAAGGGCTGCGAAAACTGGCATCTCAGCTATGGGGTGCAGTAAGCCATCTGGAGAATCTGAACTTGATGTCTGAACTTGAATCAAGGCAGACCTTCAGAACGCTGGTGATTAAGCTTTCCCCCAAATTGAGGGAACGCTGTGTGGATGATGTACGGAATTATCAGAAGTCGACAGGACGCAGAACGGGGCTGGTGAATTGGTTAGCGCTATATTTGGAGGAGAAAGTGGTGACGATGGATGACATGGCTCTGCTATCAAGCAAGGACGGTCAAGAAGGAAGTAAGAAAAGACCAGAAGGATCATCGTCAAGCAAACGTGCCTTGGGACTAGTGACTATCAGTGAAGCGAAAGGCAATGGAGGAGAAACAAGCTCTGGAAAAGGCTCGTGCCCAGTGTGTTCCAGAGCACATGGATTAGCAGGGTGCGACAAATTCCGGAGCATGTCAGTGAGGGAGAGGGTAGAGAGGGTAAACAGATTACGTTGCTGTTTCTTGTGTCTGAGAGTGGGCCACCTTGTTACTGAGTGTTGGTCACGCTTCAGGCGTGGCACTGATGGGTGCAAAGAGAAGCATTCTTCGTGGTGTAAAAGTATAACCTTTTCTTCCCTATTTTCAATTTCTTTTTGTTCTTTTTTTTCGTCCCCCAGGCCCCGCTGTGGGTCGTTTGACCTGTGCCCGGGTGGGTTAATTCCCGAAAAAAAAAATGTTTAACAAATGTTTCTAGGGTATATGTAATTGTTAAAGATACCAAATTAACCTTTATGAGTGTCACTTACAATGTGATGGTCCCAATTAGACCCTATTCCTATTAATTCTTATGGGAATTAATTCTCCTTTATAAGTAGCTCTTTTCTGGTCCCTGTAACACTTATAACGAGGACCCTCTGCATCTTCAATAATGGTGATAAATTATATGGAAGTTGTAATTTGACTTCAAAATAAAGGATTAAGTTGTATTCACTCAGGATGCATTCGTGTGAAAGCTTCCAGCAAACCAGCTTACAACAGGGTCACTATAACACACTGTATAGTATACTTTATACAGTATATGAAGATACCTTCCTAACAACATTATTTATTACCTTTGTGTGATACATGATGGCTCAATTTGGCGACTTGTACACCTAGACAGATGATATAAATAAACCAGAGTACATTACTGTGTAAGCAGATACCCTGTACACTACAATATTACTTAAGTGCTGATAAATATACAACAGTACTGTACTAATTTACTGAAGATGGATGTTGGGTAAACAAACGACTCATGGTGAGTATAGGATTCTTTTTTCAGGAAAGTGGATTCTTTTATGATACTTTATCAATCCAGAACCAAATGAGCCTAAATGATATGAGAATTATGATGAATTTGCATAAAGACGTATTAAAGGTACATTGGGGATGGGGGCCAACGACCCTTGCTCCCCCTCCCTCCTGCTGCTTCCAAAACAGTCATATCCCACACACAATATACCCTTACAATTATTTTTTTCTAATTTATATCTTTATAGTACTGTACAGTATACAGTTTCCTCTTTTATTTATCAGATAAATTCTGTGGTTAGTTACATATAACACTTTACAGTAGTAAATAACAATCATCTTGGTGACAACAGTTGTTGACAACCAGACTTATATGCCTGATTTTCAACCTAGAGTTTTGTTTATATTTTCTATTGTTGATGTAATAGTGCTTTAATAACCTTCTTATGCATTATAACAACAACTGATTTTATTTAAAGTCCAGATGAGCAACCCTATTCCCACCCCCCCTTCCATAAATTCATTTTTTTTGGACTGGGTTCTGCCCTACTTAGTCCAATTTATCGAAGTTCAACATACCCCTTGGGAGGGTAGTTGTGTGGAAGTTCGTACAGTACTGTATTCAGAAACATATACAGGTTGTACCTCTCTAGTCCGGCATTCTGTGGTCCGGAAACTCCCGTGGTCCGGAACGATTTTAGTTTGTCCAATAGGTAGACAGGCAGTTTTTTTTTTTACTTATCTAAATTATTATTATTATTACAGGAGTATTAAATTTTTGCCCCTCAGGCCCCAATGTGGGTCAGTGACCTATGCCCGGGTGAGCTAATCCCCTTAAAAAAAAAATAAAAAAAAACCGCGGGAAATTAAGGTTTGTTTACATCCGGCAGTTCGGCTGCTCTCTCTCTCTCTCTCTGCTTGTCTATACAGAGTACAACATTTAACCCTTCAATATATATGAGCAGTAAATAAGTGTTGCTTTCATATTCTTATGTAGAGTAATGACGATATATTTTCACATGTGCGCACTTACATACGAGCAGTCTCACTTTATTTACCATTAATGGTTAGCTACTTATATTGTTCCATTTATTAACATGAAATAACATTACAGGTACTTCAAGCAACCATATTCAATTTTTACATTAATTTTACTACAGCTAAACTCAGGGTCTTATTTTCTTCAGTTTTATATGTAGAACCAATCAGTCACTGGTTTCGTAAGCTTTAACATAAACAATGCCGGCAGCCGTCTCGTCTCCTCTAATATTCCACGTATTATTAATAAATTGTATTGTTAATTTTGCACACACGTACATTGATTCAATAAAAACAAATTCAGAAACATTAATTAAAATATATATGAACAGTAAATAAGTGTTGCTTTCATATTCTTATGTAAAGTAATGACGATATGTTTTCACGTGTGCGCATGCGCACTTACATATGCGATCTCTCTTTTTCTTTACCATTATCGTTAGCTACTTCTATTGTTCCATTTATTAACATTAAATAACATTACTTAAAACAACCATATTAATTTTACTACAGCTACAACCAAGGTCTTATTTTCTTCAGTTTTATATGTAGAACCAGTCAGTCACTGGTTTTGTAATCAACGAAAACAATGCTGTGTCATTTCCTCGTGTGTTTTAATATTCTACGTATTATTAATGAATTGTATTGCTCATTTTGCACACATAAACATTAATTCAATAAAAAAGACATTCAGTAATAAACAATAATGAATCTTTTGTACATAAGAGAAATGACGCTGTTTACACGATTATGCACGTCGTCTGCACGTTGGCGGGCCGTTCAAACCCGTCGAAATTCAAGTTTCCGCCGTCAAAATTTTTATTTATTTATTTTTTTGTGTTCCAATAAAATACGTTAAGAATTAAAAACTCGCGAAATTTGAGAAGCTACTATACGACATTTAACCCTTCAATATGTCTTCAAAGAGACCATGACGCAGAGAAAGTGGTGCTAGTGCTTCCAGGCATAAGCACAAGTCACTATCTATCCAGGAAAAGGGTGAATTTCCATGGTCCGGCACCGGTCAGGTCCCGAGGTTGCCGGACTAGAGAGGTACAACCTGTACTGTATACATCTCAACTTTGCATAATTGTTTATTCCATATTCCAAGAGTTAACCAGTTATTTGAAGGGGTCATCTCCTTCAAGCTCAATGACAAAACAAGTTCAATAAGGAAAAAAATATCACTAACGTTTAGAATTACGAAGAAAACTATATCCAAATATTACAAGCATGATGTTGAGAAGACAAGACATACTCCCTGGTAATCCCGATCCAGCAGGATAACCACCGAGTGTGCCATTTACACTAAATAAATTACATCCTCTAAATCATAAAACACCAATTCTATGATAAGGCAAATACAAGTTTCACTGTTGACCAAGTGAGTTGGTAAAACTGATGTGTCAAGCCACTTATTTTATTCTATGGTGTCCATGTTACAGTACAGTCAGTCCTCGATTTACGACGGGGTTAGGGACCGACGACCAGGTTGTAAGTCGAAAATGCGAAAATATTACATAGAAAATTCTGTCAGTACACAGCGCGATCACTAACGTCGAGATTCGAAAATGCGTAATTTGAAAAATATTCTATATGACTGCGGCGGTTGTACGTCCGGGTGGTCGTAAATCGAGTAGGTCATAAGTCAAGGAGTACCTGTGATTATATATTGTATTTTAGAGGTTTTAGAGGTATTGGTTGTTTTATTTTTTATATATTATAATTATTCAAGAAGCACAAAGTTATAAAGTTTACTTAAAATATATCACAAAGCATTTTATTTCAGGTAAAGACTTACTTTCCAATGAATGCTTTTGCACCCAGTTTCATCACAATTTCAAGTAATTTCCAGCAATAAATGTTTTGCATTGTCTTTATAGGAAAATGTAACCACAATAATAATTAAAGTTTATATATGAAATTGTTTAGTGAAACCCCATTAAATGAAATATAAGTGTCGGTATCATGACTCACCGACTGGTCTTCAGTTTCCCTGCCTGCCATTGTTGTTGTATTTGAGTGTTTGCTATGTGAATTATCACTATATTGTACCTGGTAATATCTGCTGGTGAAAGGAGACAAGGACGACCTGTCCTGTACCCTTATCAGTTGGGTAGAAGGATAAAAGCATCTTAGAACTTAAATTAAAAATTCTAGGATTAAATCAATAACTCCCCTAGATACCAGGTTACTTGAAGGTATCTGCAGTTCATTTTTGCATGTTCTTTGTGTACTGTATCAATTGTGTTAGTGTACAGTACTTAAGTTGTTATTTCTGCGAGGTACCCTTTTCTTGTAAGGACTGTTTTATCAAACAACTATCGCCGTGGGAGTGTCATGATGAAATTACATGTCAGAAAGGACGAGTTGACGGTTCTGGGTAAACACAAGACATACACTCTGCCACGTTCGTAGAGTGATACGGTATATATAATTTGTAATAAAAGTTTAAAGTCCTGCTATAATAGTTGAGATAAGTTTATTTCTCTAGAAACAGGACCGCCATTTGCAATGACGTCACTGGTTTCAAACTCATCGCTGCAGTTGGAGGTAAGTTTTAAGGGTGTTTTTTTATGGTCTAACTCATGAACACTTCGTAACTGAAGAAATGTGCCGTGTAGAGCAGCTCAAACATAGGTTGGATGGATATATGTGCAATAGGGGTTGGGTGTAAATGGGACTGCCCAGTATGGGCCAATAGACCCGCTGCAGTTTCCTCCATTCTTATGCTCTTTTGGACGTTAAAAAACTACTATGTTCATATCAGCTCAGCTGTCATGTATTCTTACCTGGTAGACTTTTTTTTTTCCACTGCATTTACAGAGTATATCAGTACTAGATGAAGATACAAGTAAATTTAGAAGCGATGACATTGCCTGAACTTTGTTATGATAACGCCGGGTGACATGACAACATAGTGCTGTTATTGTTTTAATGATTCACTAATGAACCACTGGGATATATCATTTATATTAAAATGGGTAAAATTTTACTATAACTACGATAAATATTTTGCTGTTTAGATTCGAGATAAGTTATACACTGTACAGTATTGGGTAAATTTTAGTCATCCCTGTACTTAGACATGTAGACTTATGTTATTTTTTCTTATGGTTTGCGATGTGTTATGAATGATTTAGACCTTCATTTCTATCGGAAATCACTAGTTTGTGTTACTACCCGCCCTTACCGATGTACGTATGTTAAGCTAACCTTATAACTCATCATACCCTAACCTAACCTAACCTATGATCTGTATTTTCTTATGCGATCGAAAAATGTTTTGATTTAGAAATCCTGTAGAGATAATGTGTCTTATTGTTAAAAGTACTTAATCCCATAGTTAGAATCTTAAGGTTCCCCAGATGACCAAAACCAAAATAATACCAATATTGTTTGGAATGTTTATACAATGAAATTTGTTGTATGGGCAGCTAATATCCATTGAATTAGTTTATGTGCTTAGTAATATTTATATACTCAATACAATATTGCTGAGTTGCACAGTAAAGCACAATTAATTATTTAATAATATTTTTACTGAGCCTATCAGCTGAGAAGGTTGGACAACTACAGCTGGCTGCCTCCCTCTGGGAAGCTCACCCCCAACCAGAGACGTCACAACCAATCACAGCTTTTCGCAGTCACCTGACTTTTTAGCAACTTTAACCCTTATTTTTGACACTTTTTGGAGCAATGTGTTTAAAAATATCATTACCATAGTGAATTTAAGCATTTTCTTTACCCGTTGACCTGCTATCTTTCGAAAAAATTCCAACCGTCAACTCGTCCATTACCCAGCACATGATGCAGAAGTTAAAGTTTACTGGATAATAAATACAGTACAACATATAAAATTGTCAAAACAAATTTCACCTTATTTATTTACATCAAATTTGACAATACCTTACAAATCGGTCATTAAGATTAAAGTTTTCCCTTGAATATGTTTAAAAAAAAAAATTGAAAATTCTTGGAATGAAAGGAAATGGAAAAACTGTGTGTCTATTGTTTACCTTTGACTAAATATACTGTACATTCTACAACTTGTCACAAGATAAATATCAGACATTATAAAACTGCTGTGTTAGCTTTGAAGTAGAGAATTACTTTATACAATTTTGCTGGAACTTATCCAGATTCAGCAGCCTTCACCAATTCTTCAGCTACTTCCACTGTAATCAAGGCCTTTGCTTTATCCTCTTCACTGGCAGCACTGCTTGCCTCAGACTGGGCTTTAGACAAAATTTCCCTTGCTGCACCAAGGTCGAGTTCGTCCAATCCAGCAGCTTCTTCCGCAAGAATTTGAACTGGAAAAATTAAATAAAAACACATTTTTAAATAGCCAATAAATACAGAAAACCCTCACAATAAGGGACTTCTCTATTTCAGACATTCCCAGTATCAGACATCTTTTACTTTGAAATAACTAGTGAATTAGGCCAATAAGATATTGTTCACTATCGGTCATGTGGCGCATGCTGAAACTTGCTAGATACTCACTAAACCATTGTCTTATAACATTTTACATTATAATTTCTATTTTAAAATTAATTGATACATGGTGGCTTGAGTGGGCTACTTTTGCACTAAGACAACTGATCAATGAATAAACCAGGACATATGGAGACTCATTATACACTAGTGATGTCACATAACTCTAAAACTGCAACCACATAAATTATCACAACCTATACTCAAATGCACGAAGTTATTAACTAAAAGTATCATGTCTGGTGCAAACTAAGGGATATTTATACTCAAATTAATTACTATCTTACAAGAATTCCAGCAACGCAAGTTATATCTTCTTAAGTCAAGCCAATGGCATTTTAACAGCCCCATTTTTTTTTAAAACCCCTGCCTTTCATAATCCTTGAGAAGGCGTTAATCTCCCCACCTCCTAGCCAGAGGGAGACGGGTCTACTGAGGGGTAAAAGTGACTGAGACCCCCCCCCCACAAATGGCTAATTCCCGAATTCCCGTGTGTGTGTCTAATAATAATAATAATAATAATAATAATAATTAACGGTTTATTGAAAAAGTTCTGTAGCCCGAAGGCTGAAAATATACATTGGACATAAATGACTTATTACATACATTGGTGGTTTAACAAAAGCCTTCATTAGAGAAAGGTGAAGGAACAAACAGTGAACATACAGATTAATGTTTACAGTAGATCATGTGCGCCGAGGTGTTGAACAGCAGACATGTAGTGTGGTAACTCCCTCACAGAAGGTGTTATGAGGGGCATCACGTGGTGTAGTAGTTCCCTCACAGATGGTGTTATGAGGGGCTTGACGTGGTGTAGTAGTTCCCTCACAGATGGCGTTATGAGGAACCCGACGTGGTGCAGTAATAGTACTGTAATTCCCTCAAATGGTGTTATGAGGGACCTCACATGGTGTAGTAATTCCCTCATAGGTGGTGTTATCGGGAACCTTACATGATGCTGTGAAAACTCATTCACTACATGGTGTAGTAGCAACAAGGGGACACCACGTGGTCTGGTGTCACAGGACCTCACTCAAGTGAGTGAGGTGTGGTCCCAGCCCTCCCTATCGTGGACGGATTAACACATAGCTGGTGTTGAGTCTCAGGGGCAGTTATCACTGGGTACCTGGGACCTCACTGTGTGAAGGTTAGCTTCGGTACAACTCAGTTGTTACTGTTGAGTTGTTTTTCACCGACTTAAGCACTTTTCACCACTATTCAACACTGGTTCCATTCCTTTCCTAAATGAAATAGAAACTTCTGGCAAGAACTTGTTGATATTCCGGTGGGAGGAAGTTGGTATGGGGTCCATGACAGGCTGACCTGGGTTCCCAGAGGAACGCCAGGTACTTCTTGGAATTCGGTGGTCTGTGTGGTTGTGTGTGTGTCTGTGTGGTTGTGTGTGTGTCTGTGTGGTTGTGTGTGTCTGTGGTTGTGTGTGTGTCTGTGTGTTGTGTGTGTGTGTGTCTGTGTGGTTGTGTGTGTCTGTGTGGTTGTGTGTGTGTGTCTGTGTGTGGTTGTGTGTGTCTGTGTGGTTGTGTGTGTGTTGTGTGTCTGTGTGTGTGGTTGTCTGTGTGGTTGTCTGTGTGGTTGTGTGTGTGTCTGTGGTTGTGTCTGTGTGGTTGTGTGTGTGTCTGTGTGGTTGTGTGTGTGTCTGTGTGGTTGTGTGTGTGTCTGTGTGGTTGTGTGTGTGTCTGTGTGGTTGTGTGTGTGTCTGTGTGGTTGTGTGTGTTTGTGTGGTTGTGTGTGTGTGTGTCTGTGTGGTTGTGTGTGTGTCTGTGTGGTTGTGTGTGTGTCTGTGTGATTGTGTGTGTGTGTGGTTGTGTGTGTGTCTGTGTGGTTGTGTGTGTGTCTGTGTGGTTGTGTGTGTGTCTGTGTGGTTGTGTGTGTGTCTGTGTGGTTGTCTGTGTGATTGTGTGGTTGTGTGTGTGTGTGGTTGTGTGTGTGTCTGTGTGGTTGTGTGTGTGTCTGTGTGTGGTTGTGTGTGTCTGTGTGGTTGTCTGTGTGTGTTGTGAGTGTGTGTCTGTGTGGTTGTGTGTGTCTGTGTGGTTGTCTGTGTGTGGTTGTGTGTGTGTGTCTGTGTGGTTGTGTGTGTGTCTGTGTGGTTGTCTTGGTTGTGTGTGTCTGTGTGGTTGTGTGTGTGTCTGTGTGGTTGTGGTTGTCTGTGTGGTTATGTGTTGTGTGTGTTTGTGTTTGTGTCTGTGTGGTTGTTTGTGTGTCTGTGGTTGTGTGTGTGTGTCTGTTGGTTGTGTGTCTGTGTGGTTGTGTGTGTGTCTGTGTGGTTGTGTGTGATTGTCTGTGTGGTTGTGTGTGTGTGGTTGTGTGTGTGTCTGTGTGGTTGTGTGTGTGTCTGTGTGGTTGTGTGTGTGTCTTTTGTTGTGTGTGTCTGTGTGGTTGTGTGTGTCTGTGGTTGTGTGTGTGTGTGTGGTTGTGTGTGTGTCTGTGGTTGTCTGTGTGTGGTTGTGTGGTTGTGTGTGTGTGTGTGTGTGTGTGTGTCTGTGTGGTTGTGTGTGTGTGTGTGGTTGTGTGTGTGTGTGTGTGGTTGTGTGTGTCTGTGTGGTTGTGTGTGTGTGTGTGTGGTTGTGTGTGTCGTGTGGTTGTGTTTTGTTGTGTGGTTGTCTGTGTGTGTGTGTGTGTGGTTGTGTGTGTGTGGTTGTGTGTGTCTGTGTGGTTGTGTGTGTGTGGTTGTGTGTGTGTGTGTGTGGTTGTTGTTGTGTGTGGTTGTTTGTTGTGTGGTGGTTGTGTGTGTGTCTGTGTGTTTGTGTGGTTGTCTGTGTGTGGTTGTGTGTGTGTCTGTTTGGTTGTGTGTGTGTGGTTGTGTGTGTGTCTGTGTGGTTGTGTGTCTGTGTGGTTGTGTGTGTCTGTGTGGTTGTCTGTGTGGTTGTGTGTGTGTTTGTGTGTGTGTGTGTGTGGTTGTGTGTGTCTGTGTGGTTGTCTGTGTGGTTGTGTGTGTTTGTGGTTGTGTGTGTCTGTGTGGTTGTGTGTGTGTCTGTGTGGTTGTGTGTGTCTGTGTGGTTGTCTGTGTGGTTGTGTGTGTGTCTGTGGTTGTGTGTGTGTGTCTGTGTGGTTGTGTGTGTGTGTGGTTGTGTGTGTGTCTGTTGGTTGTGTGTGTCTGTGTGGTTGTGTGTGTGTTGTGGTTG
>NW_024718273.1:4352910-4389717 GCF_018991925.1 Homarus americanus | reverse complement strand
TGTTTGTGTTTGTGGTTGTCTGTGTGGTTGTGTGTGTCTGTGTGGTTGTGTGTGTGTCTGTTTGTTGTGTGTGTCTGTGTGGTTGTCTGTGTGATTGTGTGTGTGGTTGTGGTTGTGTGTGTGTCTGTGTGGTTGTGTGTGTGTTGTTGTGTGTGTGTGTTTGTGTGTGTCTGTGTGGTTGTCTGTTGGTTGTGTGTGTGTGGTTGTGTGTGATTGTGTGGTTGTGTGTGATTGTAATAAATAATAATAATAATAACGGTTTATTGAAAAGTTCTGCAGCCCGAAGGCTGAAAATATACATTGGACATAAATGACTTATTACATACATTGGTGGTTTAACAAAGCCTTCATTAGAAAGGTGAAGGAAACACAGTGAACACAGATTAATAGGTGTTGAACAGCAAACATGGTGTATAACTCCCTCCCAGATGGTGTTAGGAGGGACCTCACGTGGTGTAGTAGTTCCCTCACAGATGGTGTTATGAGGCCTCGTGGTGTAGTAATTCCCTCACAGATGGTGTTATAGGGGCCTCACGTGGTGTAGCAATTCCCTCACAGATGGTGTTATGAGGGCCTCACGTGGTGTAGTAATTCCCTCACAGATGGTGTTATGAGGGCCTCACGTAGTGTATATTCCCTCACAGATGGTGTTATGAGGGCCTCCGTGGTGTAGTAATTCCCTCACAGATGATGTTATGTGAGGGCCTCACGTGGTGTAGTAATTCCCTCACAGATGGTGTTATGAGGGGCCTCGTGGTGTAGTAATTCCCTCACAGATGATGTTATGGGGGCCTCACGTGGTGTAGTAGTTCCCTCACAGACGGGTTCTATGAGTGAGGTGTGGTCCCAGGCCTTCCTATCGTGACGGATTAACACATCGCTGTTGTTGGGTGGGCCGTTATCACTGACCTGGGACCTCACTGTGTGAGTCAACTTGGGTACCACTGCCACTGCTGAGTTTTCTCACTGACTCAAGCACTGTCGTTCACCTCTGTTTAACACTGGTTCCATTCCTTTCCTAAATGAAATAGCAACTTCTAGCGTGAACTTGTTGATATTCGGGGGAGGAGGGTTCAGGAGGGAGCTGGTATGGGTCAACAACAGTTGACCTGGCAGCTCCGAGAGGCCAGGCACGTCTTGACCCTTGGGTCGGATGTGAGTGGTTGTGTGTGTGTGTGTCTGTGTGTGGTTGTGTGTGTGTGTCTGTGTGGTTGTGTGTGTGTGTCTGTGTGGTTGTGTGTGTGTCTGTGTGGTTGTCTGTGTGTGGTTGTGTGTGTGATTGTGTGGTTGTGTGTGTGTGTGGTTGTGTGTGTGTGTCTGTGTGGTTGTGTGTGTGTCTGTGGTTGTGTGTGTGTCTGTGTGGTTGTGTGTGTGTGTTCTGTGTGGTTGTGTGTGTGTGTCTGTGTGGTTGTGTGTGTGTCTGTGTGGTTGTGTGTGTGTATGTGGGGTTGTGTGTGTGGTGTCTGTGTGGTTGTCTGTGTGTGGTTGTGTGTGTGATTGTGTGGTTGTGTGTGTGTGTGTGGTTGTGTGTGTGTCTGTGGTTGTGTGTGTGTGTCTGTGTGGTTGTGTGTGTGTCTGTGTGGTTGTGTGTGTGTGTCTGTGGTTGTGTGTGTGTGTCTATTATGGTTGTGTGACCCAATGTCTGTGTGGTTATTATTGTATGTGAGGTTGTGTGTGTGTCTGTAATGGTTATTGTGTCTGTTAGTTGTGTGTGTCTGTGTGGTTGTGTGTGTGTGTGTGGTTGTGTGTGTCTGTGTGGTTGTGTGTGTCTGTGTGGTTGTGTGTCTGTGTGGTTGTGTGTGTGTCTGTGTGGTTGTGGCATGTGTGTCTGTGGGGTTGTGTGCTGTGTCTGTGGGGTTGTGTGTATGTGTGGTTGTGTGTGTGTATATATTAGTTTGTATTATTATGTAGTTGGCCAGCCAGCCAGCTCTGTAGTTTGTGAGTGTAATGATTTGTGTGTGTGTCTGTGGAGTAAGTGTGTGTCTATGTGGAGTATATTGATAGCCAGGATTTATTATTAATGATATTGTGTGGTTATTATTATTATTAATGTGTGTTTGTGTGTGTGTGTCTATTATTGGTTGTGTGTGTGTGTCTGTGTAGTTATTATTATTGTGTCTGGTTGTGTGTCTGTTGGTTGTGTGTGTGTCTGTGTGGTTGTGTGTGTCTGTGGTTGTGTGTGTCTATTGGTTGTGTGTCTGTGTGGTTGTCTGTGTGTGTGTGTGTCTGTGTGGTTGTGTGTCTGTGTGGTTGTGTGTGTGATTGTGGTTGTGTGTGTGATTGTGGTTGTGTGTGTCTGTGGTGGTTGTGTGTGTCTGTGGTTGTGTGTCTATTGGTTGTGTGTGTGTCTGTGTGGTTGTCTATTAGTTGTGTGTGTCTGTGTGGTTGTGTTATTATTGTCTGTGTGGTTGTGTGTGTGATTATTGGTTGTGTATTGTCTGGTTGTGTGTGTCTGTGTGGTTGTCTGTGTGGTTGTGTGTGTGTCTGTGGTTGTGTGTGTGTGTCTGTGGTTGTGTGTGTGTGTCTGTGGTTGTGTGTGTCTGTGGTTGTGTGTGTGTCTGTGTGGTTGTGTGTGTGTCTGTGGTTGTGTCACATGTGGTTGTGTGTGTGTCTGTGTGGTTGTGTGTGTGTCTGTGTGGTTGTGTGTGTGTCTGTGGTTGTGTGTGTCTGTGGTTGTGTGTGTGTGTCTGCAATGGTTGTGTGTGTGCTCTGTGTGTGGTTGTGTGTGTCTGTGGTTGTGTGTGTCTGTGTGGTTGTGTGTGTGTCTATTGGTTGTGTGTGTCTGTGGTTGTGTGTGTGATTGTGTGGTTGTGTGTGTGTGATTATTATTGGTTGTGTATTGATTGTGTGGTTGTCTATTGATAGTTGTGTCTGTGGTTGTGTGTGTCTGTGGTTGTGTGTGTGTCTATTGGTTGTGTGTGTGTCACAATGGTTGTGTGTGTCTGTGTGGTTGTGTGTGTGTCTGTGGTTGTGTGTGTGTCTGTGTGGTTGTGTGTGTGTCTGGTTTATTATTGTGTCTGTGGTTGGTTGTCTATTATTGTGGTTGTGTATTATTGTCTGTGTGTGGTTGTGTGTGTGTCTGTTAATGAAGTTTGTGTTATTATTGTCTGTGGTTGTGTGTGTGTCTGTCTTCTTAGTTTGTGTGTGTCTGGTTGTGTATTAATGTCTGTGTGGTTGTGTGTGTGATTGTGTGGTTGTGTGTGTGATTGTGTGGTTGTCTGTGTGGTTGTGTGTGTCTATTATTGGTTGTGTGTGTCTGACAGTTTGTGTGTGTGTCTGTGTGGTTGTCTGTGTGATTGTGTGTGGTTGTGTATTGTGTCTGTGGTTGTGTGTCTGTGTGGTTGTGTATTGTGTCTGTGTAGTTTGTCTGTATTGTGTGTGTGTGTCTGTGTGGTTGTGTGTGTCTATTGGTTGTGTATTAGTTGTGTGTGTGATTGTGTGTGGTTGTGTGTGTGTCTATTGTGGTTGTGTGTCTGTGGTTGTGTGTGTCTGTGGTTTGTGTGTGTGTGTCTGTGTGGTTATTGGTATTGTCTGTGTGGTTGTCTGTGTGTGGTTGTGTGTGTCTATTATTCAGTTTGTGTGTGTGATTGTGTGGTTGTGTGTGGTTGTCTGTATTATTATTTGTGTGTGTCTGTGGTTGTGTGTGTCTATTAATGGTTGTGTGTGTCTGTGGTTGTGTGTGGTTGTCTGTGTGTGGTTGTGTGTGTGTCTGTGTGGTTGTGTGTGTGTCTGTGTGGTTGTGTGTGTGTCTGTGTGGTTGTGTGTGTGTGTCTGTGTGTGGTTGTGTGTGTGTGTCTGTGTGGTTGTGTGTGTGTCTGTGTGTGGTTGTGTGTGTGTCTGTGTGGTTGTGTGTGTGTGTGTGTGTCTGTGTGGTTGTGTGTGTGTGTCTGGTTGTGTGTGTGTCTGTGTGTGTGTATGTGTGGTTGTGTGTGTGTCTGTGTGGTTTGTGTGTGTCTGTGTGGTTGTGTGTGTCTGTGTGGTTGTGTGTGTGTGTGTGGTGTGTCTTGTGGTTGTGAGTGTGTGTGTGGTTGTGTGTGTGTCTGTGTGGAGGTAAGTGTGTGTGTCTATGTGGGAGTTTGTGTGTGTGGTTGTGTGTGTGTGTGTGTGTGTGTGGTTGTGTGTGTGTGTGTGTGTGTGGTTGTGTGTGTGTGTCTGTGTGGTTGTGTGTGTGTGTCTGTGTGTGTGTCTGTGTGGTTGTGTGTGTGTGTCTGTGTGGTTGTGTGTGTGTCTGTGTGGTTGTGTGTGTGTCTGTGTGGTTGTGTGTGTCTGTGTGTGTGTGTGTGTGTGTGTGTGTGTGTGTGTGTCTGTGTGTGTGTGTGTGTGTGTGTGTGTGTGTGTGTGTGTGTGTGTGTGTGTGTGTGTGTGTCTGTGTGGAGTGTGTGTGTGTGTGTGTGTACACACACTACACAGGGTGGTGAAATGCTTCTAGTGTGGCAGCATTATGTTAGTGTTAAGGTGCAAGCACTGCTTCCTCCCTCTCGCTTTCAGCTGCCGCCGCTGGCTAAACCCCGTGGCGAACAGGGAAGCAACTTGCATAAGTCTTCCCCTGCCAGTACACAACCTCGTCACCATCAAGACTCCTGGTGTGTCTCCTCATGGAAACACACAGTAACTGGGTGCCTCATGGGCTCAGGCTAGATCAGCAGGGAATCTCGGAGTAGCAGTGGGCCCCAGTAAAGTAGTAGTAGTAGGGATGTATGTATGTATGTATGTATGTATGTATGTATGTATGTATGTATGTATGTATGTATGTATGTATGTATGTATATGTATGTATGTATTTATGAATGTATGTATGTATGTGTGTGTGTGTAATAATAATAATAATAATAATAATAATAATAGTAATAAACAGTTTATTAATAGAGTTGCAGCAGGTGTGTGTGTGTGTTTGTGAGTGTGTATGTGTTTGTGTGAGTGTGTATGTATGTGTGTGTATGTGTGTGTGTGTGTGTGTGTGTGTGTGTGTGTGTGTGTGTGTGTGTGCATGTATGTGTGTGTGTGTATGTGCATGTGTGTGTGTGTGTGTGTGTGTGTATGTATGTGTGTGTGTGTATGTATGTGTGTGTGTGTGTGTGTATGTATGTGTGTGTGTGTGTATGTATGTGTGGGTGTGTGTGTGTTGCAAAATAAGGGATGTTTATACTATATTTAATCGCTATACAGTCATCCTTTGGGTGTCACGCCTAATTGGGACCCCGCCGAGTGTGTGATAACGAAAAACGCGATAACGAAAGTACAGAACCTATGGGATTTATTCTAATTGGTTCCAGGCACCCAAGACCCAACCCCAAGTTTCCCATTTTACAACTATTTAGACCCACTAAATATATAGATAATGTTATGATAAGTATCAGAAACACACATAGGCATGGCTAGGTTTATTACAAAGTGATGAAAAGGATACGCTCAATACTGTAGTCCACAAAACATGTAGCTATGCTTTCTTTATTCGAGTCCCCCGTCTGAGGAGTCCATTTTCTCATCGCTTCAGGATGCCTGAGCCCTCCATTTTCTCTCAATCTTAGAGTGCACCCAAGATTTCGTTATTCCTTAGTAATGACACAGAATTTGAAATTGCAACTGGGGTTGCAATTGTTGAGGCAACTTAGATATGTCTGATTGCAGCAAATGTGTTATTGTCAATTTGTAGGTGAAAGATTTTATCCTCAATAGATGTAGGTGAGGCAAGGGGGTAACAATACACCTGGAGGCAGCTGCGTGATAACGGAATTCTCGGCTTGAAAAATGCGCTATAACTATGTATATACCTCAATGGTAAAAAATAATGTCATTCAAAACAATCAGGTCATAAGCCCACTAATCCTCCACCCAACACTGGATGACCTGACATTGCATCAGCTCAGGTTAGTAACATGACCCAATAATCTCCCACCCAACCTTCATCACAAGTGTTAAGACATGATTAGTTATGTATTACAGTCAACTGAGTGAAGTGTGTAACAGACGTGACCGATCGCCCAAGCGACTAACGGGCTGATCAGTGAAGACGATAAAAGAAACAGTTCTGTTCACGCCTGTATCATATAGAGCTTTTGTTTTCTAAATATATTTATTTAACCAAACTTTTAGATAAAGTACTGTACAGTAAAGCCTCAGATAACAACGATTCGTCCAACAACTTTTCGTATTTATTTCATTCGTATTTACGACCAAAGTATAATAAAAATAAAGTAAAATTACATTTTCATATAAATAATAACTAAATCCCAATATGTTTAATAAAAAAAAATTACTGTTAAAAAAAATGAAGATCACCTTGCGCAAAGAAGCTGCCTTGCTAATGAGTGGTAAACAACACTCTGAGCTTGGCGGACCTTTTGTTTTCACGCAACTAGAACAGGAACTGGAGAAATACTTTCTCAGGTTTCTTACAGCATTTTTGCATCCCTATTCAACATGAGCAAGAGAGCAAGTGACAGTAGTGTTGTTTCAAAAACTAATAGAAAGTGTCTAAGCTCAGCCAAGAAACTAGATGTGTTAAAACGATACGAAAAAGGCGAGAGGTTTGTGGATATTATATGGAGCAAGCAATGAACATATTTTCTGAAGTGGATCCATTAACAGAACAAAGCATTAAAATTTAAATAAATGCAAATGACCTCTCCATAAAAATGTATGATGATAAAAGAAAGCAGCAAGGTTCTTTTGAAAGCTTTATTATTTGAAGGCCTAAACCATCAACTTCAGCTACACCATCAAATTCAGCATCATAAGCAGCTTCAACATCAACTTCAGGTTCAGTAACAGTTTCAGCAACAGCTTTATGGAAAGCTACAGCTTCAGCCAGAGTTGAACCTGATGACTTCGTCATCTGAGTAAAAACTCGCACAATATTCATTGGCCGTCTTTATGTTTTAGACTTTACCGCCATTGGTGAATAGAATTTTAGTTTACATTCGTACTGTATTTAGTTTATATTTAATGTTTTGTTAATTCTATTATCGGTATACAGTACTTTGTATGTACTTTTTCTGTGAGTTGGAACCAATTACCCAATATCCCATTGAAATAATAGATTCAGTTAACGAAATTTTCGGTTAACAAACAACTCTGTGGAACCAATTGTGTTCGTTAATCGAAGGACCACTGTGTATTAATTTTTTTACATTAATTTTACTACAGCTACAACCAGGGTCTTATTTTCTTCATTTTCTTGTGTAGAACTATCGTCCCGGACTCCCAGCTGTAAACACAAACGAAAATAATGGCGTCCCATTTCCTCTTGTGTGACCATATTATTATTCATTTATATTGTAGAAGGTGCATTCAGAAACATTTAAAGAATATTGTTTGCACTTTTCATTAATTGTATTGTTTTTGGGGGAAAAGAAGGTAAAAAGCCACACAAAATATATGAAAAGGTCACACTTGGGAATGCATCTCATTATTATTGCTTTATTTTAATGGCAATTAATGATTCACCTTACACTGCAATATTGGAGGACACATTACCGTTGTTATTCGAGGCTTTACTGTATATATACATACATATACACTAAAACTCATAAATCACTACTGTAATGTGATACAGGTGATTAATTTTTATCTCGTGCAAAATATATGATGTCTACTGTATATTCAAATTACAGTATTCACTGTCGTGCAAAGATTCCAGCAATGCAAATTATATTCTCCTAACTTTAGTCTGTGATATTATATGAGATAAAAACTTTAAGCCTAAAACCACCCAACCCTGGAGGGGAAGATGGGAGGGAGGGAGATAGGTGAGGTGACATGTTTGAAAGTTGGCGCTAAGGTCTAGTGCGTGTTTATTTATCAAACCTTAAGAGTGACTTTAAAGTTTTCTCTTATAAAATGTCACTGAAATGACGTGGGAGAATATAATTTACATTGCTGAAATTCTTGTAAGACAGTGATTAAATTAAGTACTACATACATCCCATAGTTTGCACTGGACCTGAAATTTTTAGTAATTAGTACATTTGAGTACAGGTTTGCTCTTACGACAACTATTTCTTTTACTCTTTTTCACAACATGTACTTAGGATAGTGTGTGCATGTAAATGAGTAAAAATAGGTTTAGAAAGTTATGTATATCTGCCCAAAAATGAGTTGAAAAACAACCTCAACACCTCACAGCTTGGTCCAGTAGCCTGGTGGTTGTAGTGACGAATCTAACCTGGCTACAGTGCCATGTTTAGTCACTATTAAGCATTATTATATCAGTAAACACCAATAGTAACAGTAAATCCAGTGAAATATGGCTGGAAGGGAGGGAAGTTAAGTGCCCTCTCATAATTTTGTCCAGACTAAAGGAGGTGCCAGACCACCAGTTCCCGGAAAATCGGTGGTGTACCTGTACTAATGGTAGTACAGAGTTGGCAGTGTACGGCAACAAGCGAGCGAAGTCTACAGTCTCTGGTACTGGTAAATGATTAAAATGTTTTTATTTATAACAAAAACAATACAAAATAAAGTTTCTTAAAAGTTAAGTTAATGTTTAATACACAATGTAAACCATACAAGTTTCAAAATCCTTCAAATTCTGGTTCATCATTATCAGATAAAAAAAAGATCATCCATCATATGGGTCTGCTGACTGCCTCCAAATCACTGGTGGTGATGGTAACACTGGCCAAGCTGCCACAGGTCTGCCAGCTGTTTCCAGGCACCTACATTGTTTACAACTTTAAGCCACATTCGTGTAAACATTTACACGAATATACCGTAACTACATTTTCAAATAATTTAACAACAAATATTACAAGTAAACTGCCCTAGTAATGTTTGCTTGTAAGAAACCGTAGTTAACACTGAAAGATATTTGAATGTTTAGAAAGGTATGACAAGTGTAAACACTGACCTTAGGCCAAGTCCAGTAACAGTTAACTTCCTGGAAAAATGAGTTAGGCAAAACTTGTTTGCAAGTGCTAGATATTAGATGACTGAGACCTACTAGTAAGGTAAAGTAAAAATCTGATGCTAGAGGTGGAGCGTACTTAGAGGTCGACATTCTATACCCGTTGTATAAGATGACCCCTAGTTTTGAAGAAAAAAAAAATTGAGCTTCAAAAGTCAACTTATAGGCCGCAATATACGGTAATAAAAAATGGTGTTTCTAACGTAATTAGAACTGGCTTCATAGACCCTGGTATCAAAATTTCTTAGGTTTTTTCATAATATAATTGAGTCCCCAACATTACATAATGTTGAAATATGTTAAGATCTTTTATTGGAAAAGTTTGGTAGAGAATTTATTCAGGGTCATTATGGCATCAAATTCATCTCTAAAATAATTGGAACAGATGTTGTGAATAAAAGTTTACACAGTTCTGTAGAGTTTTTTGCTCGGGTAAAGGAGGTGGAGGTGTGGCTTAGTGAGAGAAGGACGGGGGAAGCGACCCCTGGAGGGAGAAACTGACTGCCTGGACTCCTCCCCAACCAAAGGGTCGCCTCTCACCCAGTGCTTGTCACTGACTCCTGTTATTCATTAATCAGTAGGGATATGTTACCGTAATAATCTGTGTTTATTAATACCTGTACCCTTCATATACAATACAGGTTGACAATCCCTTATCCGAAACCCTTGGGACCAGATGCATTTCGGTTTTTGGAATTTTTCGGTTTTCAGAATGTTTTTTTTTTTTTTTTTAAACAGGATCACCCCACCCGGGCACAGGTCACTGACCCACATTGGGGCCTGGGGGCTAAAATATAATAATAATAATAATAATAATAATTACAATAATAATAATAATAATAATAATAATAATAATAATAATAATAATAATAATAATAATAATAATAATAATACAGGTTGTACCTCTCTAGTCCGGCAACCTCGGGACCTGACCGGTGCCGGACCATGGAAATTCACCCTTTTCCTGGATAGATAGTGACTTGTGCTTATGCCTGGAAGCACTAGCACCACTTTCTCTGCATCATGGTCTCTTTGAAGACATATTGAAGGGTTAAATGTCGTATAGTAGCTTCTCAAATTTCGCGAGTTTTTAATTCTTAACGTATTTTATTGGAACACAAAAAAATAAATAAATAAAAATTTTGACGGCGGAAACTTGAATTTCGACGGGTTTGAACGGCCCGCCAACGTGCAGACGACGTGCATAATCGTGTAAACAGCGTCATTTCTCTTGTGTACAAAAGATTCATTGTTGTTTATTACTGAATGTCTTTTTTATTGAATTAATGTTTATGTGCGCAAAATGAGCAATACAATTCATTAATAATACGTAGAATATTAAAACACACGAGGAAATGACACAGCATTGTTTTCGTTGATTACAAAACCAGTGACTGACTGGTTCTACATATAAAACTGAAGAAAATAAGACCTTGGTTGTAGCTGTAGTAAAATTAATATGGTTGTTTTAAGTAATGTTATTTAATGTTAATAAATGGAACAATAGAAGTAGCTAACGATAATGGTAAAGAAAAAGAGAGATCGCATATGTAAGTGCGCATGCGCACACGTGAAAACATATCGTCATTACTTTACATAAGAATATGAAAGCAACACTTATTTACTGTTCATATATATTTTAATTAATGTTTCTGAATTTGTTTTTATTGAATCAATGTACGTGTGTGCAAAATTAACAATACAATTTATTAATAATACGTGGAATATTAGAGGAGACGAGACGGCTGCCGGCATTGTTTATGTTAAAGCTTATGAAACCAGTGACTGATTGGTTCTACATATAAAACTGAAGAAAATAAGACCCTGAGTTTAGCTGCAGTAAAATTAATGTAAAAAATGAATACGGTTGCTTGAAGTACCTGTAATGTTATTTAATGTTAATAAATGGAACAATATAAGTAGCTAACCATTAATGGTAAAAAAAAAAGTGAGACTGCTCGTATGTAAGTGCGCACATGTGAAAATATATCGTCATTACTCTACATAACAATATGAAAGCAACACTTATTTACTGCTCATATAAATTGAAGGGTTAAATGTTGTACTCTGTATAGACAAGCAGAGAGAGAGAGCAGCCGAACTGCCGGATGTAAACAAACCTTAATTTCCCGCAGCTTTTTTTTTTTAAGGGGATTAGCCCACCCGGGCATGGGTCACTGACCCACATTGGGGCCTGAGGGGCAAAAATTTAATACTCCTGTAATAATAATAATAATAATTTAGATAAGTAAAAAAAAAAAAAAAAGCTGCCTGTCTACCTATTGGACAAACTAAAATCGTTCCGGACCACGGGAGTTTCCGGACCACAGAATGCCGGACTAGAGAGGTACAACCTGTAATACTGTAATAATAATTCATAGGTCTAGGTTGTGTTTTTCACTTTTGATCTTTTTTTCATTCTTGTATTTCTTTATTATTATTATTATTATTATTATTATTATTACAGTATTATTGTTATTATTATTATTGTTATCATTCTAATTTTATTTTTGTGTATTTTTTATTAAAAATTTTATTTACTATGAATAATTATTATTATTACTGTATTATTATTATTATTATTATTATTATTATTATTATAATTATTATTACAATTACATTTTCACCCCCAGGCCCCATGTGGGTCAGTGACCTGTGCCCGGGTGGGCTAATAAAAAAAAATAAATAAAATAAAAAATCGGTTTTCAGAGCTTTTCGGTTTTTGGAATTTCGGATAAAGGTTTGTCAACCTGTACTGTAAATATATCTCATAGGTAAAAAAGACAATCATCAGGAACACATCTCCATAAATTCATTTCTCTAACAAAAATAGAGCACAAGTCGTGAATAAAAGTTTATACACTTTTTCCTCGCCATAAATATATTTGCTTCTTAGTTTTTGTCTTTATTTAAGACATCTTCAGACCATGAGACCCACTAATTCCCTCACCCCACCTCCACCTGACATTGTTCAGGCCAGGTCAGCAACATGAATCCCACTAATCCCCTACCACACCTCCATTGCAATATTATTAATTTTTTCCATAAAAGAATAGTCCCCATCATTATTATCATGTTTTTGTGACTGAAGTGAGCGGTATAATTTTGAAAATGTCTAGTTAGCATTTTGCTCACCATTTTTATGGCCAGAACGAAGGTACATCTCCAGTCCCCACTCTTCAGTCTCCCCAAAGTCTGTATGGGACTCTGAATGATGTCTCCACACCACCTTAAGAGTCCCCTAAGCCTTGAAGGGCAACATATGATGACAACCAGATTTGTTCTTAATAATGTGGTGAGTGTTGTTTAAATGTGTTGTAGTGATAGTAGTATTCTAGGATTATTTTTGGCGATACATATGGGTGTCTGATTGGCCTGGTACCTATCCCATTGAACCTCGTGTTATAATGAACCTGATTTACAATATTTTGACCTATAATGGGGTATTCAGGAACCTATCCCCATCACAAATAGAGGTTTACCTGTACAGCTACTCCCCCACTTACGACCTACTCGACTTACGACCACCCACACTTTCGACCTGCCTCAGTCGTACCAAAATTGTCAAATTACGTATTTTAGAGTCCCAACGTTAGCACGCAGAGAGAATTTCAGTTTGTAATTCACTTTAAAATGGCTGGCAAGCTTAAAAGTGAGAGTTTTGTGGTGCTGATAAGAAAAAGAGACACCCATTTTAGATTTTCTATGTATTATTTAAGCATTTTCGACTTACAACAATTTCGACTTACGACCTGGATTTGGGTCTCTAACCCCGTCATAAGTCGGGGAGGAGCTGTAAATGGTTGTCCCTCATATTTGAGGATGGCCGGCAATTGGTCCACCTAGGCATGAACTTGTTTAAGGTGTAGAAGCTGTTGCCAACACAACAACCACACTGTTGAGTTAACGAGCTACATGACCCAGTGTCAAGGAATAGGCTGAGAAAACTGGACAACTCGCCAACTGCACTGGCTAACCACTACCCTGGAACACGATTCGTAAATCAATTAACGTCCAGGTTCCCAATTACTGCTGGGTAGACAGAGGCAATTGGTATACACCATTGTCTACTATGGGTATCAAATTACCAGGTACACTTTTATGCAGAGAACTGCCAGAATTTCAAAATGACCAGTAATTTAAAATTTATTTCTGCAGATATTCTATAAATACATATGTTGTATATATCAGAATACTGTCAAGTGTTAGGAGCAGGTATTCCAACATTTGGTGTGCCAGAGAATATATCAAAGCATTTCAAATTGTAAAGATGGAAAAGTACCTTGGGAGGGGAAGGGAGGAGGGGGGCAATTATAATATGTTGGGGGTAAGTTAACAGACCCAGGGCCCAAACTACAGTATATTGAATTAACAAGGATTCAATGTACACTCCCAAAATGTATCAACCCCCTTGGGCCTGATGTATTTGGAAATGAACACAATAACAAGTGAACAGCAGTCTCAGTTCAATTGGTATTTCCAATTGTAAGTTGCACCTTTTGTTCTTTCTTCTTACACCTGATAATCACCATGATATCTGCACTATACCACCTATTCTCTACATAATGTAATGAAATAGGAAGAATTGTGATACCATATGCAAAATCAATAATGGCATGAGTAACCCCACTGATTTATGCACCTTAGATACTATTTCAGACCCAGGGGATGGGTTGCCAAATAGGAATATAACGTTACTATGTTTTCATGAATAAAGGTTACAATGGAATCGCTTTGAAAGAAATATGAAACACTATGATCCAATATTACAGTCATTTGGAAATTTAGTAAATATAGGTGTATTATGATGCCTTATGTAATTAAAATGACATTATGATATTATTTCTACCTCAATTGATGAGGCAACAATTATATGAATACCTGTATAACGTATCATCTCATGATTCGTGCAGGCATTGGAACACTATTTGATACACACCGAGACGATGTCCTCCAGTCTTCCCATGGATTGACAGTCACTATGGAGACATCACAGGCAACATGAGGCAGTATCAACACCCTTCATGACATAGGCCTAAGTAACAAGGAGATAGCTAACAAAAATTGATTTATAGCTACTGTACTGTTATTCGGAAAATGACATTTCTCCATATCTGTCGGAGCAAGCTGTGTTTTCCAATGAGTCTCGGGTACTAGTGTTGGTCTAAGATTTCCAGCAGAAATCACCCACTATTTGACTGCCAATGATATATTTTTGCTACATTAATATCATTATATTATTCTACTAAAGATGAAGCACGGTGATTAACCATAATTACAACAAATGCCCAAAATAATAACTGCCAACCTCAGATACTAGAAAGCTAGACCCACCACATAATGCAGGAATTACAATTAGAGATCGGAAATATATGTCCTTTGTGACATTGTGTGTACCTGTAAAGCTTAGACAATAAATGTGTCAGTGTTATAACAAGGCTCACGCCCGTATTATTAAACAACATCTTCCCTTGAAGAGGGTCGTCGTGTTTCAACCCGAGTTTTAAACTAAATGAGTCCTGGGGGACACCTCAGTACAGTACTTAACGGGGTGGTGTGGCGGTAAAATTAACTAATTCCAATATTATAAATGAATTTTATTAGAATTAGTTAATTTTACCGCCACACCACCCCGTTAAGTAAAGTACTGCGGTGTCCCTCAGGACTCATTTAGTTTAAAACTCGGTTTGAAACACGACGACCCTCTTCAAGGGAAGATGTTGTTTAATAATACGGGCGTAAGCATCTTACTGTATGTAATTTAAGATTTCTACAGCACATTAACAGATTAAATAATAAACCTGTTTCACAAAATATTATGTTTAACACTGACCTGATGAATCCTCATTGATAGTTACAATACCAGAGCTGACAAAGAACTTCTTGGCAGATCCATCCGCCTCAAACACAGTCATGACGCCAGGTTTCAACACAGCCAATGATGGAACGTGTGCGGGCAGGATACCGAAGCTCCCAGAAAATGACGGCACATCAACCTGCCTTACATTTGCTCCATTGTAAAACACCTGAGAAAAGATAACTAAGATTAGTTTTATCCTCTATTAAGGCATAACATGCAAACCATAATGCACACAAAGCTTTGGTTTAGACTTAACAGCAATGGGTGGGACTAACAACCAATCAGTATCCTTCCTCTAGCAATCACCCTCCTGAGAAAGAAGACTAGAAGGAACAGTTTCCCTCACAGACAATAGCTGGCAGGGTTGAATCGGCTCAAGATGCCACACCTTGCTCTTCTGTTTGGGTTACCTATCTTGGTTTCCCAGATAGTAGAGTACTGTAATCCCCATTCAGTCCTGGCAGACTTTCCCACTTGACTAAGTTGGAGAGGTGTTTGACCTTGGCCATAAAATGGTTTGCCATGTAGTAATTGTCATGTTTTGTGTGAAATAACATTATTATGTGTCCCTACAATGTGTGCATAATTACTCCAATATAACTATATCTTCCCATAAACATGTGTGTTGTAGTGTCCCAAGTGTCATCAGTGTTCAGTAAAGGAGTCTATACATTATTCTAACCTTGTATTAACTAACATGTCTATAACCTACAACCCCCCTCCCTTCCCCATATTTTTTCCCTATTTGCCTCCCCCTGTGGCCCAAATGTTCCACACCCAATTTGTGACCACTCAGTGTACACTCATCACAGGCATGTCACTCGGCCCTGACCTCCAACAGTTTCCCTCTCACTCCAACACTCCCTGTCCTCCCTCATTGTGCCATCATTATGCACTAAACTATGTGATGTCTTTACAAGGAAAACATATAATGACACAGTAAAGTGTGTACATGAAAGAAAGAAAGAATCTCCTTGGACTGACAAACTGAAAAATATTCTGAAAACATAGTACTGTTCTGTACTGTACTGGGTTATTAGTGTTGAATGTCTACTACAATTAACCATTAAATATTTTGGCCACCAGTAATTAAGTACCGTACAGGTACAGTAGCATTTTTGTCAAGAACCACAAATTCTTTTAAAATTCCAACAAGAACACACTATAATAATAATAATACAGTAAGTCCTTGATATATGCAAATTCACACATATGTGAAGACCCTATTCCTACCAGGAATTCAATTAATGTGAGCAAAATTCAGCCTTATGCAAGATGTCATACTCCCTGATATGGATTCCAACCCTGATGACCCTGCAGATGTCACTCCAACACCATTACCCATTATGTAAAACCTCAACCAGCACCTCCATCATCTTGTCTACCTTAGTTGATGTATATGCTTTTATTGTTAAGTACACTGTACTGTACACTTGCTTTATCTATTATTTTAAAAATAATACAGGTTGACAATCCCTTATCCGAAATCCTTGGGACCAGATGCACTTCGGTTTTTGGAATTTTTCGGATTTCAGAATGCTCTCTCTCTCTCTCTCTCTCTTTTTTTTTACAGGGATCAGCCCACCCGGGCACAGCAGATCACTGACTCACATTGGGGCCTGGGGGTTAAAATATAATAATAATAATAATAATAATATTAATAATAATAATAATAATATTAATAATAATAATAATAATAATAATAATTCATAGGTCTAGGTCATGTTTCTCACTTTTGATCTTTTTTTCATTCTTGTATTTCTTTATTATTATTATTATTATTTCATTATTACAGTATTTTTGTTTTTTATTATTATTATTATTGTTATCATTCTTATTGTATTTTTGTGTATTTTTTATTAAAATTTTTATTTACTATGAATAATTATTATTATTACTGTATTATCATTATTATTATTACCTGTATTATTATAATTATTATTACTATTACATTTTCACCCCCCAGGCCCCGATGTGGGTCAGTGACATGTGCCCGGGTGGACTAACAAAAAATAAATAAATAAAAAAATTAAAATAAAAAAATAAATAAATAAATAAATAAATTGCTCCACAATTTTTTTTTTCGGTTTTCGGAATTTCGGATAAAGGGTTGTCAACCTGTATTGTATTGATTTGTTTTATGATTATTTGTCTTGAAAATGGGTCTGGAACATTTTAATTTTAGGTTATGGGACGTATCTTATTTTTTCCCATTTAAATAAGTACCCCCTGCACTCGATACAGATACAGTATATGCGAGGGTTTTTAGGAACCCGTTCCTTGCATAAATCGAGGACTTACTGTAGCTGGTCTTTTGTTTCTCAAAAGCACCAGTTCTTTTAAAGAATTCACTAGTGTACGAAACACTACAAAGTCAAGGACCTGAGAATATAAAGAAATACTGCACTACAATAAAACATCACAAAAGTGACAGTTCGACATCTATCATTCATATACCCTCAAGTTTTAATACTTACTAAACCCTGTACAGTAATTCACCATCACTTAATCCTGCTCAGGATCATAAGCTTTCAAAAGAAGAAAGGTCTAAGTTATTTCTTAAAGGCCTCCACAGAAGTCAGCTGCTTCATCAAGGCAGGCAACCAATTGTACAATCTGGGTGATGCATAAGAAAAGGATCGGGCAGCAAGGGAACATTCCCATACTGCTTTAGGCTCCTCAAGGCGCAAAGGATCATCACTACTACGCAAAATCATTTCAGAATGTGTAGCCAGTGAAATTATTAGGTTGGCCAAATACTTAGGCTCACCAAACATTAGTGTCTTAAAAGTCATTAGACCGACTTTGAACCCTACCTTAGCTTTAATTGGAAGCCAATGTAATTCGATCAAGAATGGGGTAGTGGGAGTCCTCAGTGGGAGAGCAAAAATAAGCCTGGCAACCCTGTTCAACAGTTTGAACTCTCTTCAGTAGGTAATTAGGTAGGCATACCTACCCATAATGTTACAATAGTCAACCCAAGACAAAACAAATAAATGTACAGTCGGCCCTTAACATACTCGGGGGTTAGGTAACAGAGATACCCGTGAATGTTAAAAATCCGTGTACTTTTCCTGCCCCCCCCCCTAAAAAACCCTGGCCCCCCCATGTCATTATTTACCGTGTATACCTGTGTGTAGTTCGAGTTTTTAAGACCAATTATTTGGCAAAAAATTGGGGGTCGACCTCTAAACGGGTAATAGTTTCATTAGGTTGAAAAATATTTACCAGTAACTACCAGTAAACAATGGAAACGACGCACCAAGGCACCACCAGCTGTGAGTGTTTGTACAGTTGCCAGGGCAGATCTCTTGCGTCATCATAGCAAGCCCAAAGTAGCCAAATGCATGGTATGGTAGCACAGGACGATGTAAAACATAAAGTATTAATTTTTTAAAGTTTATTTATAGATACATAAATTTTTGTTCATTACATTTGAAACATCAGTCTTTGTTAATTAAATTTGAAACAAAAAAACTACGATACCGTATTTCTAAATACAGGGTATTTTCATTAAAATATTACATCACAAGTATATTTTACCTTAACTGTGACTGAATGAATAAATTCTCAGAAATAAATATGGAAATGTAATATTTTTGCTGAAATTACGTACGTATTACAGTGGAAAGTGGGATAAAATCATGACGAAAACAATGACTTTCGCTTTCTTTCATTGTTCAAAAGATTTTACAGTAATCGCTTTTTGATTAGTTAAAAACTGTTGTACTCGTGACTGTATTACAATAATATTCTATCCTATCATTAGCCTTATAATCCCACTCCTGAAAACCATTCAGCGTATTACGGTAACATCTTTTGAACAGGAAAGAGAAGTCATTGCTTTCACAATTTTATCCCATATCTTCACTGAATACGTGACATCATTTCAGCAAAATATTACATTTCCATGTTCTCAGAAATAAATGGTAGTTTTGTTGAAACGTAATGTACAATATTTAATATTAAAATGCAAAAATAGCTATAAAACAATTAACTAATGTACTGGCTGGCATCTCCGTCACCACTCCTCCCAACTCCCTCCTCCTCCCTCCTGCCTCCACCTCCTCACCACTACTTTCGACAACAAACACAAATGTTTTGTGAATAACTGCACCTCCACTTCCTATGTACAGTACTGAACTGTACTGTGCTGCATTTTACAAACAATAAACATAGCAAGAAAAGCTATTAAAAAAAGAGATAAAAATTTCACTTTACTGTACCGTACCTATCCTCGGCGACAGGACGGGGTCATCACTCATCGTCACTTAATTCCATAACTGGTGGTGAAGTGGGGGCATGCTGATTCAGCTGCTTCTCACTGCCGCCAGTGATTGATGGTGTTAAATCTCCTTCGGTGATCAAAGAACATGGTGATGGGGAGTTGTCGTCTTTTCTTTCATTTCTTCCATGATGTTTTTGTATGGCAAAAACGTCATCCATCCTCGAGAATTTCAGGGCACGCACCATGGAGGGGTCCATATTATAGGCCAGGTTTTTCAGTGCCTCAATATTCCTGGTCATCTCCCCAACTTCTCCAACGTCATTTCTTGGTGCTCTTCTTCATCCTCTTTCTTCGCTTCTCCTTCCTTGCCTGAGTCTACTAACTCCTGTAGATCCTCCTCGGTCAGCTCAGTTTTGTGCTCTTCAATTAGCTCCTAATCATCCTCTGCCATGTCCTGGAAGCCTTCAGCAGCCACTTTCCTTGACAGTGCCAGGGTCTTTCTGAATATTTTCATTAAATCCATCAAAATCATTTTCTTGTCATCGTCTTAAGCACCAAACAGCTCCTCCCAGTCTTCTCCTTGAATAGGGCTAGAGAGTGACGTGTTTTCGAATCGTTTTCAATTAAAAATGTTACAGCACATGTATATTTTACCTAAACTGTGCCTGAATGAATATATTCTCAGAAATAAATAGTAGTTTTGCTGAGCGTGATGTACAGGTAGTTCTGCTATACTAGCGATAATTGTGTTCTTGTAAAATATAGGTGTTATAGAAAATTCGCGTAATAGAAATAACAGGGCTATGGAAAATAGGGTTAGGTGCAGATTACGAAATCGAAAAAATTTAGTAGTTAGCATAACACAAGGACAGCACAGTCTAAATAAATGTTACATTCATATCTAATAATGAAATCATACAGTAAATGTAATTTTACTTGATGGGAGAAGGAGTGATTTTGAGGTTGATAAAAATCGACTCTTCAAGTGTTATATCCTTTCTTTTCGATCATCACCGAATTCTATCACCAGAACGCTTCTTGTTGATATTCTTCTTTTATATTCACAGTTAATACAGTACCAAAAATTGGAAATAGTAAGCAAAATAGCGTTATAGCAAACAAGCGTTAAGCGTTATACAAATATCGTTCTAATTCATATCAGCGTTAGAGCAAATTGCGTTATCAAAACCGCAGCGTTATAGCAGAAATCACTGTATTTTTAATGTAAAATAGGATAAAATACATGGCAACAAAAAGACTTTCATGATGTTCAAGAGGTGTTACTCGTTTTTATTAGTTTTCTGTTAAAATACTGTTATATTACAATGATATTCTATTCATACTGTGCTTGATATACTACATTCACGGAAATGTAATATTTTTGCTGAAATAACGCATTATTACAGTGGAAGGTGGGATAAAATCATGACGAAAACAATGACTTTCTTTCTTTCGTTCAAAAGATGTTACTGTAATCACTTTTGAATGGTTTCAGTTAAAAACTGTTGCATCACAAGTGAATTAGGATAGAATATTATTGTAATACAACAGTTTTATCTGAAAACCAAAAGCGATTACGGTAACATCTTTTGAAGAAAATCAAAATAATGTAGTCTAGCGTAATGCATTTCAATTATGAAATTAGGATAAACTACATGAAAACAAAAGACTTTACCTAACCTTCGATGTTCAAGATGTTACTCCTTTTTTAGTAGTTTTCGGTTAAAATACTCTTATATTAGTGATATTCTATTCATACTGTGCTTGATATAATACATTCACGGAAATTTAATATTTTTGCAACTACAATGCTGATGTCAACCTAGCGTGGTTACAGCGAGACTGACTTAGTGAGAGCGGGAAGCTATGCGTGTGTGTTTGAGGTTGCGGAAGCGGGTGGTGTCCGTGTTGATTGCAGCGTCTTGAGAGTTGAATGGCTAGCGTTTGAATGTACTTCAATTACTTCAATGTACAGAATATTCCTCAGCCCGGGGCAATCCCGCGTATTTGCAAATCCGTGTATGCTAACCAGCATATGTTAAGGGCCGACTGTAGTACATTTTATTAAATGTTTTTCAACTGTATTTTTGGTAGATTTACAACAATTTCTTCATTTATTTTCACCCATTTACATGCACAAACCATGCTAAAAAAGCGTAAAAGAAATAAATGACCTTAGTGCAAAGCTGGAGTGCACATGTACTAATTTGATTATGGTACTAAAATTGTTATGTCTAGTCGAATTACAACATGTTTTATATTCAAATAAATCAGTATCTTACAAGAATCCCAGCAATGTTAATTATATTCTCCTAGGTCATATCACTGGCATTTTAAAATGAGAAGCTTAGTAGGACTGTTAAATAAACACAGACCTTCGCCCAAACTTATCACCTCAACCCCCCACCCTACGCTGGGTGGCTGGCTCCCTCCCTCAGCCAGGGTTTTAGGCTTACATTTTCTATCTTATATAATATCTCAGACTAAAGTTAGGAGATTATAATTTGCATTGCTGGAATCCTTGCAAGACAGTCAATAATTTGAACATGACGTCATATATTTTGCTCAAGATAAAATTGTTGTACATTAGTGTACAGTACTGTAGTACATTTTATAAAAAGTTTTTCAACTGTATTTTGGGTAGATTTACATAGATTTCTTAATTTATTTTCATCCATTTACATGCACACACCATACTAAAAAAGCGTAATAGCAATAAATGACCTTAGTGCAAAGCTGGAGTGCACATGTACTAATTTGATTATGGTACTAAAATTGTTTTGTCTAGTGCAAATTATAACATGTTTATATTCAAATTAATCAGTATGTTTCAAGAATCAGCAATGTTAATTATATTCACCCAGGTCATTTCACTGGCTTTTTATAGAAAGCTTAGTCACCTAAGAACTGATAAATATACTTGGTTAGACCTGGGCCAACTAACGTACTACCTCCCTCCCCATGCCCCCCTCGCTCGCTCACCCCTCTCTCCCCCATCTGCCCGGCATTGCTGGAATCCTTGTAAAACAGTGAATAATTTTAATAAAAATCATGTATTTTGCACAAGAGATATTAATCACCTGTATCACATTATAGCAGTGATTCAGGAGTAAATGTGTATGTGTACGTATATAGTATTCCACATACACGTAAGTATAAATACAAAGTTTCTGTGATGATCGGACAACGTCCATTTCGGTTAACGTCATGTTTCCAAGAACGTATCTAGGACCTTAACCGGCGCATGACTGTACAGCTACTCTGACTTACAATGGGGTTAAGGACCCAAATCCAGGTCATAAGTCAAAATGGTCGTAAGTCGAAAATGCTAAATAATACATAGAAAATCTAAAATGGGTGCTCCTTTTTCTTCTTGGCATCACAAAACTCAAACTGCTTGCCAGCCATTTTAAAGTGAATTACAAACGAAAATTTTGTCTGTGTACTGACGTTAGGGGCCTGAAAATATGTAATTTGTCAAAATTTTGGTACGACTGGAGGACGGTCAGTGCGGTGGTCGTAAGTCGAGTAGGTCATAAGTTGGGGAGCAGCTATATATAGACGACATATACACTAGAACTCCTGATTAATTTTTATTTCAGTAAAATATATGATTTTTTATTCAAATTATTCACTGTCTTGCAAGGATTCCAGCAATGCAAATTATATTCTCCTAACTCTACTCTGTAATATTATATAAAATAAAAACTAAGTCAAAACACCAAACCTGGAGGCGAGAGGGAGGGTGAAGGGGAGGTGAGGGTGTCATGTTTGACAGTTGGGTCCGGGTCTGGTGAAGTATTTATTTGTTTATTTATGTCCTTTAGATTGAGTTTTTGTTTTTGCTTATAAAATGTCATAGAAGTGACATGGGAAAATATAATTTACCTTGCTGGAATTCTTATAAGATAGTGATTAATTTGAATATAAATGTCATATATTTTGCACAAGAGATAAAAATTGTAGTACATAGTACATTTTAATAATGTAAAAATTTTCAACTGTATTTTTGGGTAGATTTACATAAATTTCTGGATGTCTTTTTCTTCAGCACCACGAGAACTAACTTTCTTGCTACGATCTTGCACTTAACTCGTAACTTAGGGCACGCCGTATCTTCTTGGGCTTGGGGGGCTGGGTCCAGGTAAATCAAGGTTTTTGTGGGGGTGGTGGGGTCCAGTGGATGCCATTGTTGAACAGATTAGCGGTACAAGAGAGAACAGTATCTGGCGACTGAGAACAATGAGACTGACGCTGCTGGGTCAGTAGCTCTCCCTTGTCAGGCCACGCCATATAACATTAGACCAATCACAGCTAGCGGCAGAGGGAGGTAAGGTAAGTGGCCCAATCACAGTCCGATACGCCATATGACGTCAGCGATAACGCAACAGCGACATACTGTACTGCGATCCATATCCGCGCCGCTTCCTGTGTATGGTCGAGAATGGACCGGGTGAATAAAATGCGCGGCTCGCCTGGACCTCCAGCCCGTAAATGACCAAATTTACCGCGTAATTAAATGACCAAACGTAAACAAAACGCCAGAAATGCAGAGTACAGTTTACTGTTCTGTATATATTAAGAAAAATATAAAGGAGGAAAATACAGTGATCTTCGAGAAGCCGAACAATTGGTAGAGCACTTCCGAAATGAGTGATTTCCGTAACAGACGACAATCAATGCCGAAAAAATCCTCATCCCGGAATTTTTCGGTAATGGAAAAATTTTCTCAGAAGTTCCAGAAATTGCCCATTACATCATCTCGCACCAGAAAAATATCCCTCATCCTCAGAATTTTTCAGGTACCAGAAAATTTTCAAAAATTTCCAGAAAATTTTGAAAATTTTTCACAAAGCCGGATTTTACGGAAAAATCTGGCTTGGGAATGATTTTCCCGAGAAAATTTCATTCTGCCTATCGAGAGTTCTGGGTTGAGGGTTCGCCAACGGAGATATTACTACACACAAAAGTGTTTTTCCTAAATAATCCCTGCCATAATACGGTAAGTGTATTGGTAATGCAGTTCATTCACTGAGAATTATCCTCCACAGATACAAGCTGGTACTTCCCACTCTTGCATCACTGCCACTGTTAATGGTATACTACATCAACTTGGGTTCAACAACAGTTGTTGTACCGCTTCACAGTGGATCGGTCTTACACTTAATATAGGTCAGTAAGATCATGATGTCTTTTGTTTTACACTCATAGTTTCCATAGATGATTCCTTTTAAGAGTCACCAGGCTGGTGTCAGCGAAACTTAATATGAAGTACATTTATACCCCTGTATCTTCATTAGCTGGAATCCTTCAAACCCAGTGTGGTATCTTACATGATTTAATGGGAGAAGGAGAAGCCACATGCTGGCTCTTGCTCAGGTAGTTTATTTTTGAGGTTGTCGCACAACGTGCCTCACGCATTCTTGATTACACAGGCTTAAACTCATTCTAACTTTGGTAAAAAAAACATAATATATACAGTAATGTATATATAATCAATAAAGGCAGCATATAAACATACACATACTGTATAACACCCAGAACTCTCCAATAGCCGAATTGAAATTTGCTCAGTAAATCATTCCAAAGCCAGAAGTTTAAAAAAATTTCCGGCTTTGGAGACAAACTTTTCTGATGTTGAAAATCAAAAGCATTTTCTGAAAATGTCTTGAATAAAGACAAAAGCCAAAGTATTTTTGGGCAGGGACCTGACCTGACCTGACTCAACATTAGGTGGAGGTAGGGTGGGGATTAGTGGTCTCATATTACTGACCTTCTGATGGAATGTCAGGTCACCCTTTCTTGGTGAGGGATTAATGGGTCCCTGACCTGAAGATGTCTTGAATAAACAATGAAACCTAAATTATTCAGGAGATTGTGAAAAGTACAGTACTGTATAAGTATAAATGAGCAAAGTTGTATCCTTCAACATTACATTATGTAACATTTTAAAATATGGAGTGAGAAAGCAGAAAGATGTGGGTGATTAGAGAGAGGGAGATGAAAGGAGTGGTAACATGCACCAGTAAATGCTGCATAAGCTCAACAGCTGATCGCTTAATTTGCCTCCATGCAGTCACACATCAAGAACTTCAACGGATGCTTGTTGTCTTATTCCCGTGTGTGTGTGTGTGTGTAGTAATAAATAAATAAATAATAATAATAAATAAATAATAATAAACGGTTTATTAATAGAGTTGCAGCCTGTGGCTGAAAATATACAGACTTACATTTGATTTAGACAATGATATAATATGCATTGAATACATTTACAGGGCTGTACAGTACATAAATCAGGAATTGTTTATTATTTTAACAATAGATGGGATGGTGCTATTCTTATATCTATCGTGCTGGCTCTTATGGGCTGAATTTTGTAGTGGCGGGCTGCAGGTGTGGGGCTGCCGTGGCAGGAGGTGGCGATGACGAGGGTGGTGCATTAGTTGGCTGCCAAACCTTTCCAGTGCTTGGTGGTGGAGGTCTCTGAGGATGGCATTTCCAGGATGGCGAGAGTTGGTGTAGCTGGGAGTATCTGCGCTGAGCATGATTCTGCAGGCCCTTTTCTGTACCTTCTAGCTGACGTTGTTGGGTGGAGTTGAGAGAAGACGATCAGGCTGGTGACGATGTGTGTGTGTGGGTATTTTTTCAGTACCACTGCAGTCTATCCGTGGCAAACAGGGAAGCAACTTGCATATGCCCCTGCCAGTACACAGCCTCTTCACCATCAAGATTCCTGCTGTACCTCCTCCTGGCAACACATGGTAACTGGGTGCCTTACCAGGCTAGACCAGCAAGGGTTCTCGAGCAGCAGTGGACCCCAGAGGGACGGCACATAGGCCCACTGGTATGTGGACACATTCTGGCACCTACCAGCCATATGGCAGTGAGACATGGGTCACATACAGGAGGCACATTAATGCATTTGATAACTTCGCCAACGTAGTCTACGTTCCATCCTCCGTGTTCGCTGAGAAGTCAAGAGAACAAATGCCAGTATTCTTACTGACACTAACTGAAGGAGCATCGAGGCTACCATTATCCATGAACAACCACGTTGGACTGGCCATATACCACGATAGACGACAGTAGACTGCCAGAGCAACTACTTTACAGTCAATGAATAGTAAACGTAATGCTGGTAGGCAACTGAAGAGCTATAGATAGTCTTAAGACAAACCTGAAAAGTGCCAAATTGACCCCTTCACCTGGGAGAAGATTACTCCACACTGTAACACTTGGAGGAGCACCATACAAGAAGGTGTCAATACTTTCGAGTTAGCCTGACTGCTTAATCGAGGCAGACAAGCGCCAACGCCGAAAGATGCTGCCGCTGCCCTCCCCGCACTAGATGTAGCCCCCATATGCAATTTCTGTGATCGCTCCTAGGGTCCCGTATCAGCCTCTTTAGTCACCTCAGTACTCACCAACATAGGTGACATCCTATTAACTCAGACCATTGTATCATAGCTGGATGATCGTATACTCGATTCAGAGTGACAGCAAAGTAGTAGGAAGTAGTAGCATGCATGCTTGTGCATGCATGCGTAATAAACATTCAAAGAAATATTGTTGAACTTGCCACATTGTAGGATTTCAAGAAGTTGATGAATGTTTAGGAGTCAGGTGGTGAGCTGACATGCCAAGACACTTACACAACACACACATTAACAGCACTACTAAACCATTGTCTTATAACATTTGATTTTATAATTTTGATCTTAAAATTAATTTATACGTAATGGCTAGACTTGGCTACTTTTGTGCTTAGCCAACTGATCAGTGAATAAACCAGGGCATATGGAGACATATTATATACACTAGTGATGTCACGAGGCTTCACATCTGCAACCACAACTGCTGAGCAACTGCATAAATTATCATAACTCTGCTCAAAATGTACTAAGTTAATTACTAAAATATATGTCTAGTGCAAACTATGGGATGTTTATACTCAAGACTTATCTTGCAAGAATTTCGATCAAGTTATATTCTGCTACATCAAGTCAGTGACATTTTATAAGCAAAACTAAAACTCCCTGCCTTTTATAATCCTTGAGTACAGGTTAATCTCCCCAGCTGACTGTCAACACCCCACCTCCCCCTCTTCCCAACCACCAGGTTGATGGTGGGAGTATATGGCATTGAAAATGATTAATGGGATGAATTTTGTTTTAGGCTTAAAGTTTTCTTATAAAATGTCACAGACATGACTTCACAGAATGTAACTTGCATTGCTGGAATCTTGCAAGACAGCAATTAATTTGATATAAATATCTCAGTTTGCACAAGAGATAAAAAATTTAGTCCTTTAGCATAGTATATTCAGTACAAAATGAGTACAGTACAGTAAAATCTGGATGATACGAGTAGATACTTCCTTGGAGTCTGCTCATACAGTGAAATCTCATATAATGGAGGAAATAATACATGGGTTAAATAGGGATGTGTTCCAGAGTATAGTGATAACCATAAATAAATGTGATTCAGTACGCACGGACAAACTGGAAAAGCAGATTCAAACACTGTGAGAAGGGAGAGGGTTGCTGGGAGGACAGTAGGGAAGGGTGCGCAGTCTGGCTGAATCACTCGCAAAACACGTCTCTACTCATCTGGCTGGGGAGGATGGTAAGGAGGGGTGTGTGGCCTGGCTGAGTGGCTCACAAACACATCTCTGCACATCTGGCCGGGGAGGACGGTAGGGGAAGGGTGTGTGGCCTGGCTGAGTGGCTCACAAACACATCTCTGCACATCTGGCCGGGGAGGACAGTAGGGGAAGGTGTGTGGTCTAAGTGACTCACAAACACATCTCTGCACATCTCGCTGGAGGGAGGACGGTAGGGAGGGGTTTGTGGCCTGGCTGAGTGACTTACAAACATCTCTGCTCATATGGCTGGGGAAGGTGTGGCCTGGTTGAGTGACTCACAAACACATCTCCGCTCATCTGGCTGGGGAGGACGTTAGGGAGGTAGGATGGGTGCGGCTGGCTGAGTGACTCACAAACACATCTCCGCCATCTGGCTGGGGGTGGACAGGGAGGTAGGGGAAGGGTGTGAGCTGGCTGAGTGATTACAAACACATCTCCGCCCATCTGGCTGGGGCGGACAGTAGGGAGGTAGGGAAGGTGCGCTGCTGGCTGAGTGACTCACAAACACATCTCTGCGATCTACGCCACAAGAAACGTCACAGACTATGTCACTGCTTGTTCCACCTACTTAGCTGGGTAAACTGAGCAACACTGTAGCCAAGTTAGACTCATCACTGCAACCACCAGGCAGGCTACTGGGCCAAGCTGTAAGGAGTTATGGTTGTTTTTCAACTCGTATTTTCGGGTAGATATACAGTATCTTCATTTATATTAATTAATGGATAAAAGTTACAATAACTACCATAAGTATTTTGATGTTTAGATTCGAGATAGGCTATATTGGGTAAATTTTAAGTTTTGGTCATCCCTGCTTAGACATGCAGACTATGTTTTTCCTGATGGTCATGGCGTGTGTATGAACGATTATGCCTTCATTTCTATCGAAATCACTAGTTTTGAATTACTACCCTCCCTTAACAATGTATGTTAAGCTAACCTTATAACTCATCATACCCTAACCTAACATAACATATGATCTGTATTTTCTTATACCTGAAAAATGTTTTGTGACATAAATCCTGTGCATCATAGTTAGAATCTTCAGGTTCCCAGGTGACCCAAACCAAAATAACACCAATATTGTTTAGAATGCTTATAAGTGTTTCAAACTTTTTCACATCATTCCCCGTGAGGAACTCTCAACCTCCTTGTGGCCCCGTTCAGTTCTCTCCCAAGCCCTCACAAATAATGATGAAAATAAACTGTTTTGGTTCTCTTCCTTTATTTTAATGTTTTCAATCATCAAACAGAATGCATATTTGTTACCGTTCAATGGGATGGATGACATTGTTTCCTTTCAGTCAGTCGACTGATTCAAGGTTGAGTCACTGATAAAGCACATCTCATGTCTGGGTGGAGAAACCAGATTCACATAAATAAGTAGTAGAAAATGGCAAGAGGACTCTCACTAACTTTTGTATATGACTGATACATTGAGCACCAGAATACAGTCAGAGATTTTTTCATAGAGGTCTCTGGCAGCAGAATCGTTCCTGAGATCAAGAATTCATCCTGACCATACGCCGAATGGCAGCAATATCAATAGTGCGAGGAAGGATTCCTCACCACTCTTCTTCCTCCTAATTCTGGGAAGTACCTTTTGAGCTCACTTTCCAAGGATTTCAATTGCTGAATTATTTCATTTTTGAGTGATGGGTCAAGTAGATGATCCCTTCAATCTCGCCAAGAACAGTTGAGAGATTCTCAAACATGGCAGCATTTCTTGCACTGCCCTTTGCCAGTTCTGGAGTTTGTCAAGAAATGCGAAAACAATCCATGTGGTGAAACAATTTCTTTCCTTGCCTTGTAGCTTGAGATTCAGCCAGTTTAGCTGCTCAAATATGTCTGCCAGGTAGGCAAGACGTGGCTCCCACAACACCTCGTTGAAGTGACTTAGTAGATCATCCTTCCCTTTCATTTCCAGGAACAACTTAAGTTCTCCCAAGTTTGAGCATTCATCTTCACAACATTACCCTTGGAAAGCCATCGCACTTTGGGGTAAAGAGGAGGGTTTCATGCTCTTAATCCATGCTTCTACAGAGGTTCTGAAAAGGCAAAGTTCAAATCTTCGCTTTCACAAAGTTGACGATTTTACCACTGCCTCCAGGATCTTGCAAAGGAGCATCAGGGAGGGTTTTTGATGCCAGTGCAAAACGATGGATCATACACTGAACCCCTCTAGCATTCGAGCTACTTCCTTGACGACTTCTGTAACCCGATTATCCCAGCATCGCCGAGCCCAATCAGTACAGATTCCACAAAAATTTTCCCAGGTGATCCTGTTAGCTGTGAAGAAAGAAGCTAACTTTTCCATCACATCTAAAGCTGTTGTGGTAGTTTCAAACTGTGTACAGAACAGATATTCATCCTGATGTCACGCAAAATCACAGTCCTGTTAACAAATGGTTCGATTAAAAAATTTTTGGTTAACGAATTAGCCCCTTAAGGATCTTCACGGTTAATGAACAAACTTTGATTAACGAAATCCTTATGACAAACACGTTTTGTTAGAGTATCAGCTGATCGGCTAGTCCACGATACAGCTACTCCTCGACTTTACATACCGACCTACAACCACTAGGATGTGACCGCTTGCCTCCAAAAATAAAAAGAAATGGTCCTACAATGCTGTTCAAAGTTTTAGTGTTGTGTATTTATCTAGGAAACACCCCTGTAAATTTTCTTGGAGATCAGTGCATGTTTGAGCTAGCAATCACGGCTTTTACAAAATAACAAGGAATATTATTATCTAATGAACAAATTTAGTAGAATTTCTTTTATTAGACTAATAAGATATACTAACACCAAGCAAATGATCGATCATATCAATCTTAATACCCCTAAAACAATATTATAGATTAGTCACGAATACAATAATCCCAATAATTGCATTTCTAGGTTCTCTCAACTGGCGAAATGAAAAAGAAATACTACCACCCAAGCAATGCCTGAGTGTTTGAGGAGCCAGCAGGAGATGGCTGACTTCTTCCCGTGAATCTCTAACCCAACCATTTACACGTATCGACTACAAGGAGCTGGTAGAGCTTTGTCTGCTGCTTGTAACTAAAGGATCCGAGCCAGTGCACTTCACAAAGCAAGGTGGATGGCTAAGCTGCTCTATACCCTCAAGATTGTTCTTTTGTCAGGCCAGATCAAAGAGCAGTTTCCCAAAGCCGAGGTTGTGACTAAAAGTCAAATCAGTCAGTTAGAACGGTTTGCTGTGTTCACAGTCGCTGTTTATGTCCCATGGTGGATTGTTTGCCCGCTCCAGCAAGTGCGCCACTGAATGAACTTGAATTCGTCAAACCTTGGCTGAATTTGCCCCATATGACGCACACAATAGTTGACAAAGCACCGGTGGCACTCGGTAGACACACTTGGTACCTAACTGAGGAGTTGGCCCCACTGGCTTTGTTCTCATCCCAAGTACAAGAAAGGACAAAAGAGGAAATGAGGAAGCCTTCTTTGCCATGAAGGCACTGAAGTTACTAAGAGAGTGGGGCTCAATCATGAGGGCTATGGAAAGCCATATCTTACCCGTCCCAGAAAGTGGCACTGCCCTGGTGGACCTAATTGGGTTCTTCACCATTTTAGGCAAGCCCTATCAGTTTCTCCACAGTCCAGCCAGTGAATGGGCGGATCATGACGACTACCTGAACATGAAACGGGTTGTGGACAAGCTTCAGGTCGTCAATGAGGCTGCAGAGCGAGGTGTAAAACTTTGCCATGACTTTCTTAATGTTGCCAGGACGAGGAGTCCTTCAGGTAGTTGAAAATGACAGACTGCATTCCTAATCAGCGAAACGATCATGTGTTTCCTAACAGAAATCATGGTTTTTGCTCTAGAGAAATAATACCTTGTGAATATATGATAAATCCCTTAATGTACCATGAGAGAATAAGAATGATTAACTTTTTGTGTTAGTGATAACAGCTTTAATTAAGACAGGTAAATGATTTGTGTTAATATCCCTTATGATGGTTGTGTAATCTCATATACTGTATAGGCCAGATGTCGTATAAGCAAAATTGCTATTTTTCAAATTGCTGGTGCTCACTCAAATATGCATGAATCTTCAAAAAATTGCACATGGTTATTTTTATGTCAATATGAAATACCAAAATTTTGAACAGCATTGTAGGACAAAGTTGGGGCAACTGTCACACCTTAACGACCCACCCTTACATAATGCATCCCAGTCGCACTCAAAATTTTGTAAAATTAATTATTTTCGAGTCCCAACGTTAGTGATTGTGCTGTGTACTGACAAAATTTTTGTTTGTAATTCACTTTAAAATGGCTGGCATGCTTAAAATAGAGTTTTGTGGTGCTGAGAAGAAAAGAGACACCCATTTTAGATTTTCTATGTATTATTTAAGCATTTTCACTTTACATTTTAGTACATTAGTTTAGTACATTTTATAAATGTACAGTTTTCAACTGTTTTGGGTAGATTTACAAATTTCTTCATTTATTTTTATTCATTTACATGCACACACCATACTAAAAGAAACGTAAAAGAAATAAATGACCTAAGTGCAAACCTGTACTGTACATGTACTAAATGATTACGTACTAAAATTTTTATGAGTAGAAATTATAGCTGTTTATATGCAAATTAATCATTATCTTACAAGAATCCCAGCAATGTAAATTATATTCTCCCACATATAGTGGCATTTGAGAAAATCTTAGTGACTTTCAAGGACTGATAAATAAACACACATTAGACTTCGGGCCAACTGTCATACATATCACCTCACCTCCCTCCTCCCTCTCCCCCATCTGCCCAGCCAGGTTTTAGGCTTACAGTTTTATCTTATATAACATCACAGACTAAAGTTAGGAGAATATAATTTGCATTGCTGGAATCCTTGCAAGACAGTGAAAATTTGAATATAAACGCCATATTTTGCACAAGAGATAAAATTAATCACCTGTATCACATTACAGTAGTGATTTAAGGGTAAGAGTGTATATGTACAAATACAGTGACCGCTTAACGAACACCGTTAACGAATCTCGATTAACGAACTGCCTTCCATAAGGATCTTCATTCGGTTAACTAAAAATTCGTTAACGGTTCTTACGAACCGACCTCAACATGTTTCACACTGACCGGCAACCAGCTTTAGTATCAGTCCCCAATACATTAATCGGTTCTAGGCTTAAATTCCTTACTATTTTAGTAAATATCAAGAAGTTTATACTATTCAATAATTTTGAAAGTTTAATATTCAATTTTTAGTCATTTTAACAATTATTGAACATAACTGAAGGTAAAGTGACTAGTTTAATGCGCAGCATCCAGCCTTCTAACACAGCAAACAGGAGTTAGTCTCTCTCTGTTTTCACTGGAGGTAACATCTTGCTTGAGACTCTCTTCAACCAAACGCTTTTTTCTGTGTTTCCAAGCAAATTATTGGTCATTTTGAAATATATTTTACATATTGACAATATATAATGCAGTGCAGTGTTGATTTAAAGAAAATAATCTTGAATTACACCAAGAGAGCTAAAATTTTATGGGTGAAATGGCCATGGGTGACTTCTCCACCCCAATGCCTTCTTTTTCCTTCTCCTCCACCCCATTCTAAATCCCATCATCATCATCATCATCATCCAGGAGCCTTCACATACACACCTCAAAGTAAGTGAACTTTTCTACCATTTTTGTTGAATTTAGGAAATTTTCGTGAGCTGGAACCACTACCCAAAACCCATTGAAACAATGGTTTCGTTAACGACCTTCGGTTAACGAACGACCTTCTGGAACGGATTGAGTTCGTTAACGGAGGGTCACTGTATACAGTATAGTGATTTATGGGTGATTAAGGGAATTTTAGAGTGTTTCTGACTCTATGCATTTTTGGTTTTACTTTTATGTACTTTTCTGTGAGCTGGAACCATTACCCAATATCCCATTGAAATAATGGATTCGTTAACTAAATTTTCGGTTAACGAATGACTGTGTAACGAATTGCATTAAGTAACCGAGGACCACTGTACAACAAACACAAGTAGCTGTGCATACCAGTTGGAGACAATTTAATCTACCAATACTTTTTCCATGATATCATCTGACAATTCACCGTTTCTCCGTTTCACCGTGTCATCTGACAAGGAAATCTGCGAATCTTAGGTTCACTTGCCTCCAAGAACCCTGACCATCTTTAAACACTGCTTAATTAAAGTTTCACCAATTGTGTGGGCCTTCTTCTTCCTTGCTTTTTCAATGGAAACCTCATATGATGCATCAACTACACTTAAGTTCATGGCACTTGAAGAAAGGAGTCCTCCTCATACTGGGGTGAATTGTCTCAGATGATGCTTCAGCTTACTAAGCCTCATGGAATCATTCCCCAGCATTTTGGAACACAACACACACTGAGGTTTCTATACCATCAGTGAGGATTGATGTAAATCCATAGTTAATGTATTCATCATTGTACAAATACTTGCTTCTTAGCAACACTGGCAGCCATCGCAAATCTATGTAAATTTAAAAAAAAAAAAGACAGAAAAACAGACAAATGCTAAAGACTAAAAATTATTCTAATTAAAAACAGAAATATAAGACAATCATGAATCTCTTGGTTTTACAACAAAATTTGTACACACACTCTCTCTCTGATGTATTATGATAGCTGGCTAGCCGCCAAGGTTACCCAATGGTATTTATTTATCTTTCATATAGGAGTTTAAGTTTTTCTCTTATAAAATGATACTGAATTGACTTAAGAGAATATAATTAACATTGCCAGAATGGACGAGTTGACGTTCTGGGTCAACACATGAAATACACTCTCGCCACGTCATGAGTGATACGGATATATAATTTGTAATAAAAGTTTAAAGTCCTGCTATAATAGTCGAGATAAGTTTATTTCTCTAGAAACAGGGTCACATTTGCAATGATGTCACTAGTTTCAAACTCATCACGCAGTCGGAGGTAGTAGAAAATACTCTTCAGACTCTAAATGCCACATTCAGATAAGTTTTAAGGGTGGTTTTTGTGGTCTAAGTCATGGACATTTTATAAGTGAAGAAATGTGCTGAAGAGGGCTTCAAACATGGTTGGATGGATATACTGTATGAGCAATAGGAGTTGGGTGTAAATGGGACTGCCCAGTATGGGTCAATGTTGCAGTTTCCTCCATTCTTATCTTCTTTGGGACTTAAAGAACTCCCATGATCGCACTCAGCTGTCATGTATTCTTACCTGGTAGACTTCTTTTTACCAGTGAATTTACAGAGCATATCAGTACTAGATGGAGATACAAGTCAATTTAGAAGTACAGTAGTGACATTGTCTGGACTTTGTTTTGAGAATGCCTGGTGCTAGGTAAACATGACAACATAGTGCTCTCATAAAACAGAAATGCAGTGGTCCTCGATTAACGAACGGTCCAATTAACGAAATTTGTTAACGAATTAGCTCCCAAAGGATCTTCAATTCCATTAACGAACAAAACTTCGATTAACGAAAAGCCTTACGAGAAACACGATTTGTTGTGGCAGATCAGCTGATTGGCTAGTCCGCCAATACAGTAATGGGTTCTATGTTTACATTTGTACTTCCTCCCTCCCTCCCTCCCCTCCTGCTAGCTGGAACAATTGGTGCAGAGCTTCGGGATGAGATATTTTCGCTAACCAGGCGACTTGCTCAAACACGGAAAAATCCTCATCGCCGGAAATATTTCGGTTACTGGAAAACTGTCCGAGTGTCTAAACTATGCATCTTGCGCAGACAAACACTAGCCCACATCCTCAGAATGTTTCTAAATGCACTTCTAATTGTTAGAAACTCCATTTCTTACTATAATAATCCAGAATAGTTATCTAAAGTTGGGTAAAATAAATATATATTTGAAATACAAAAATATTTATGATATGGGCATGAATGAAGTTGTGTGTGCTGCAAAGACTGTTATTTTCCCACTCCCATGGAGCTTGGGGATCAGGTGGGCTCTGTACCTGACTTGACGAATGTCAGGTCAAGTTGGGTGGGATTAGTGGTTGCATATTACTGACCTTTTGATGGAATGTCAGGTCACCCTTTCTTGGGTAGGGGATTAGTGGGTCTCATGACCTGAAGATGTCTTGAATAAACACGAAACCTAAAGTATTTTAGATAGATTGTGATAAGTATAAGTATAAATGAGCAAAGTTGTATCCTTCAACATTTCATTACATAACATTTTAAATATGGATGAAAGCAGAAAGGTGTGGGTGATTAGAGAGATGGAGGGAAGTGGAGCAGCCCTCAACAGCTAATATCCTCAAGAAGTCACATCAGTTTGTCATACATAAGACCCTCACTCCTCATATGTGCTGTTTCATTCCTTGTTAGGGTATGTGAGTGGTGTTGGAGGCGGTGGGTGTGTGTGGGGAGGTGTGATGTTGGCGCGGTGTGTGTGTGTGTGTGTGTGTGTGTGCGCAGGCGTTGGAGTCAACCTTGGGGGAGGAGGGCGAGGTTGGTTTTCTTATCCTCCCTTCCTCACTCAAGCGTGGCTACTTTCCAATAAGATATCCTTAAACAAAATATAACTATATGATATAGTGATGGGAATTATATTCTCTTAAAAACAAAATGTAAGAAATGTTGATATAAGAGTCAATAGAATCAGTTCTAATTTCATTAAACACACCATTTTTATTAAAATAATTCTGAATACTTTATCTAAAAGTTTGGTTAAATAAATATATTTAAAAACAAAAGCTTTATATGATACAGGTATGAATACAGGGTAGAGCTGTTTCCTTTATCCTCTTCACCACTGATCGGCTAGTTAGTCGCCATGGATCATCACGCCTCTGTTACACACTTCACTCAATTTGCAATGTCAGTCGCCTAGCGTTGGTGGGGATTAGTGGGTCTTATGACCTGAAGATGTCTTGAATGCCATTATTTGTAACCTATGAGATATATACATAGTACTATACTGTATTGTATATGAAGGGTACATGTATTAATAAGCACAGATTATTACAATAACATATCTTTACTAATTAATAAAAAAGAAATACCTGTAAACAATATTGTATCATGAATGAATGAGTACAGTAGACAAACAGTGAGGTGACCCTTTAGGGCAGGGCAGCAGCGTGGTCACATTTACCCCCAATGGACCCTTCAATATCTTACTAGTTCACAATGAGAGATTAA
>NW_024718273.1:4320096-4350310 GCF_018991925.1 Homarus americanus | reverse complement strand
ACCTCCTAGCATCAAATATTAATATCAAACATAATGATTTCATTACCCTCAATATCTCAACATATTTTCACAAAATATTTATCAGCATACAAACAGGTTCAACCTTTCTGAGCATCCGGATGCAATCAACCCATCACTTCTTCTTATTGTTTCAACAACGACAAAATTCAGCGAAATGAACTGGAGCTCATAAAATTCCTTACAAATTATAAACAGAATATTTACATTGCTGAATTCTTAGAATTTGATGAACTTTAAATATAAGCATCATAGATTTTGCATTAAACATACAAATTTTAGATCCCTAATGCAAGTATTTCAATTACTCCAAATATGATACCTTTGTGAAAATATATGTTAGTATTCACAGTGCTGGGAATGCAATGTCAATTACTACTAGTCTGAAATTATTTATTACTAAAATGTAAATACTTTATACCACAATCATCATTGTCTGGTAGGGAGGAAGAGGGACCCAGGGGAGCAGGTGGGAAGAGGGAGGTGAAGTATTTTATTTGACAGATAGTATTTTGCGTGTATATTTTGTTTATTTATTGAAGATATTTGTTTTAGCTCCATCAATTCATAAATTACCGACCAAATATAATTTATTGCCGTTACACAATTTGATGATCATTTTGAATATAAACATCATAGATTTTGCATTAGACATACAAATTTTAGATCTAATGTAAGTATTTTGTTTACTCTGAGTAATATATCTGTAAAATATAACATATATTCCTGGTCTTGGAATCCAGCAATGTCAGTATATGATCATAACTTTAGTCGGAGGTATTATTTATTACTGAAAAGGTAAATATTCTGGTTTCTCCCCAATTTCTCTGGTAGGGAGGGTTAGTGGGGTGGGGAGAGGCAGCGACCATCCACTGCTGAGATGGATGAGAGGCAAGGTGGAGTACTGACTGACATAATTAATCGTGAAGAATATTTTTTATATTTAACTGAGATATTTTTTAGCTCATAAATTCCATACAATTCACAGCCAGAATATAATTTACATTGCTGGAATTCTTACAATTTGATGATCATTTGAATATAAACATCATAGATTTTGCATTAGACATACAAATTTTAGATCTAATGTAAGTATTTTACTCTGAGTAAATATGTTATCTTTTGTGCAAACCATATGACATTTATATTCAAAATATTCCTAGTTCTTACAAGAATCCAGCAATGTCAATTATATTATCCTAACTTTAGTTTGAAAGTATTATTTATACTATACCTTAAAATCAGTGGTTTTCAAAAATTTCTCCAGGGGAAGAGCCAGCAGTGTAGTGTGAGAAGAGGAGTTGAGTCCATTATTTGAAAGGACATTAACTTGGCGACTGTTTCCTATCTCTTAGTATTAATTGTGTGCATGTACCATCATAAAATTAAGATGTTTTTTACTAGAACATAGGTATTATGCCGAGAAAAAGTGGAGTTTGGGGTCAGCAGGTCTCTATTTAATTTAATCTATGTTATTTTTAACGTTCTCACTTTCCTTCAGCGTACCCTGTGGGTTGAACCCTGAAAGTTTACTGTACTGGTATAGAACTGTAAACAGAAGTGTCCCAAAACTGTCCTGTAGGACTTCTAACTGCAAAGTGACCAGATCTGTAATGGTTCCTCCAACCATCACACATTGGGATCACTATGACAAATAAGTGTCAAACAGTGGGAGGTCATCCTCATAAGCACCAAACGATCAGAGATACTGAAGCAACAGATGATAGTGACAAAAGGGCAGGGGGACTTTCCTGTTTATATACCATTTTATTTGAAACATCAGGCAATTTTTGCTGGTGGTGCCAGAGGAGGAACATTCTGATGGGCAAAAGATTTGAATTAAAAGAATGTCACATCACAGATATCAATAAACATACAGTTGCTATATAATTTACCTCATGGTTACCTCACCTAGATGTAGCCAAGACAGGGGAAGAAGCCAGTCAGTCAGTACACCATGGGTTGATGTTTGATCTTGTTCCTTCTTACTTTTCTTACATACAGGCACACCCCGGTTACAAGGGTTCCTGTTCCCAAAAATATTTCCGTAACGAGAAACCATTTTTCCCACATACTTCCATAATAAGAGTTAAGATGAGTTCGTATGAAACTCAAAAACGTGTCACAAGCACACACATGTGTGAAATTAAATGGTTTTAACCAGTCATAATAAATGAACAAAACACACACAAACTGGGGAAAGACTTCAAACTGAGCAGTGCCATTGTTGTTGTGACAGCAACCAACTAGAGAGGCAAGAGAACTATGCCAGAATCCACACGAAATAAATTTTATACTTTCGGTGAAATTTATTGTTCACAATTTTATCTTTTGAAAATCATTATAAATTAACCAAATTCCATAAGGGTGAATAAAGTCCTAAACACAGAAACATAACTGAACACAAGCTGAAGAAAATTCTCAGAGCATCACCATTGTTGTGGTGGTTGTTGGCAGCTGGGGAGGTGAGCAGCCTTCCAACCACTTTGTGGCTACCACAGAGAAACACTTGAAATTTAATTTTACAAATTGGGTAAAAATTTGGGTTGAAATTATAGTACAGTCGGCCCTTAACATACGCGGGTTTAGCATACACGGATTTGCAAATATGCGGATTGCCCCGCCGGAGGAATATTCTGTACATTGAAGTAATTGAAGTACATTCAAATCGCGCGCCATTCAACTCGCTACAGCAATCAACACCGCCCGCCTCCCCAACCTCACACACACACGCATAGCTCTCCCTCACTCAGTCAGTCTCGCTGTAACCACGCTTGTGTTGACATCAGCATTGCAGTTGCAAAAATATTACATTTCCGTGAATGTATTATATCAAGCACAGTATGAATAGAATATCACTAATATAACAGTATTTTAACCGAAAACTATTAAAAAAACGAGTAACATATCTTGAACATCGGAAGGTTAGGTAAAGTCTTTTGTTTTCATGTAGTTTATCCTAATTTACATTGAAATACATTACGTTTCAGCAAAACTACTATTTATTTCTGAGAATATGGAAATGTAATATTTTTGCTGAAATGACGTACGTATTACAGTGGAAAGTGACGAAAGCAATGACTTTCGCTTTCTTTCGTTCAAAAGATGTTACCGTAATCGCTTTTCGAATGGTTTTCAGTTGTGGGATTATGAGGCTAATGATAGGATAGAATATTATTGTAATACAGTACAACAGTTTTTTAACTGAAAACCATTCGAAAAGCGATTACGGTAAAATCTTTTGAACAACGAAAGAAAGCAAAAGTCATGATTTTATCCAACTTTCCACTGTAATATGAACGTCACTTCAGCCAAAATATTACATTTCCATATTTATTTCTGAGAATATATTCATTCAGTCACAGTTAAGGTAAAATATACTTGTGATGTAATACAGTATTTTAATGAAAATACGGTATCGTAGTTTTCCTTTGTTTCAAATTTAATTAACAAAGATTGATGTTTCAAATGTAATGAACAAAAATTTATGTACAGTATCTATAAATAAACTTTAAAAAATGAACACTTTGTTTTACATCGTCCTGTGCTACCATACCATGCATTTGGCTACTTTGGGCTTGCTATGACGCAAGAGATCTGCCCTGGCAACTGTACCGACACTCACAGCTGGTGGTGCGTTGGTGCGTCGTTTCCATTGTTAACTGGTAGTTACTGGTAAATATTTTTCAACCTAACGAAACTATTACTCGTTTAGAGGTTGACCCCCAATTTTTTGCCAAATAATTTGGTCTTAAAAACTCGAACTACACACAGGTATATACGGTAAATAAGGACATAGGGGGCCAGGGTTTTTTTAGGGGGAGCAGCAATAGTACACGGATTTTTAACATTCACGGGTATCTCTGTTACCTAACCCCCGCGTATGTTAAGGGCCGACTGTACAGTAATTATTTCAAAATTCCGTAGAGCGAAATTCTATAATGCAGGAATGCCTGAACACAGTACTGTACAGTATAGTGATCGCCCCATTAACTGGATTAATTGGTGCAGAGCTCTCCCAGGTTTGGGAGATTTCCGGGTAATGAGACAATTCTCTCAAACCGGGAAAAAACCCACACCCCTAAAATGTTTCTGGGGGCTGGGGAATCTTTTCCAGAGTCTAAGAGAATCTAAACTATGCATCTCATCATGCTCAGACAAACACTCTCTCATTACACTTTGACCATGGGCACTAGCGAAAATATTTATGGCTAGCGAAAGTGTAGCTATAATCTTTTATTACAACATATGTTCTAATTGTCAGAAGAGATGAATTTCATACCATAATGATCCTGAATAAATTCTCTACTAAAATGTTTGAATAAAAGATCCTTAAACTAAATATTCTGACAAAATAATGATGGGGTCTCAATTCTTTTATGAAAAATGTAAGAAATGTTGCTACCAGTGTGTGTAAAATTAGTTCTAATTAAGGAAGAATTTTTTTTAATTACTAAAATAATCTTCAATAGTTTTTCTAAAAGTTTGGACCGGGGATATCTTATAGTAGCAGTTGCAAAGATAGGAACCTATCACAAACCATGTACGTAACTGAAGAAAATTTGTGCTTACCGGTATTGCATTCCTTACAAAATTACATATTTACTGGCAAGAAAGCAACATCAGTGAGCATTTTCCCAGCTCAAAATTCAGTACGTACTACTGTATGGGCAAGATATCAGTCTAGAGGAAGTTCAAACTGAGACAAGAAACATGAAAACATATAATTACGATATCAGCAGCATACCTCTCCTAAGGTGGAACCCACTCATCAGAAACACATATTTTCTGTTTCTTTGCTATACACAGCCACAATTTTTAAGATAGACAACTGAAATTTGGTATGCATATATAAATAGGCCAAAGAGGCTAACCCCAACCTAAAAGTGGGGCCCCTTGTGTATTACCACAGTTTTTAGCAGAGCTAAAATTTAGTAGAGTATGGATTTTTTATGTACCTGTTTGTGTGTCTCTTGTGAAGAATTTTCATTCATACGATGATGCTCATCCTTGCCTGGATCAGACACTGGATAATTGTCACTATCCAGCTGCATACCTGTAATGGATGTGTCTACCAAGTCCATCCAGCATTTACGCACAAATGCACCCAGCAAAATTTCCAGTAACATCTATCAACAGTGGTCCTGGTGAGCCAGGTACTTTATGAACCATCTTTATAGATGAAAACAAATTTTTTAATTCAAGAATAAACCAAAGTGGGCAGAGGGACAATATAGATGGACACAGATTAGTGTTCAGGAAAAAATTAGTCCAGTAAATAACAAGACAACACTGCATTTCTTAACCTATGGGCAAAGTTGTCTTCAATTGTCAAAAATACAATAGGTACTTCATATTCAAATCTCATGTGGTGCTAGTTAACAACATTATCCTTTTAGAGGGAGCAATTTTAGGAAAACCATATAAAAGAAAACTTGTTTCTCAGCTCTTGGGAAAAAAGTTGAGAGGAATTGTAACTTTACCAATTTTGTTTTTCCGATTTTTTAAAGAAGACAAAGACATCAGTGTGCCACCTCTGTACGTGAGTGCTAAAAGATAAATACTGTACGTCATACACAAGAGCAGCGCCGTTTCTTACACACGAAATCCTGGCACAAACTTTTCAATTATTGTGTGTGTAAATGATTACATATACATGTACCTGTACTGTATTATTTTTAAATATACAGGGGCCCCCAAATTCGCGGGGGTTAGGTACTCAAAATGGTCGCGAATCGCCAAATCCGCAAATAACATTTGCTGACCAGGCTCTGTCTGTCTGTCTGTGTGTGTGTGTGTGTGTGTGTGTGTGTGTGTGTGTGTGTGTGTGTGTGTGTGTACAGCACACATATACAGTATTACCCCGCTTTACGCGGTTTCACTTTCCGCATTTTCTCATTTACGCGGTGCCTCGCCAGAACCGAACTTTCACTTTCCGCGGTTCATCTACCCATATACGCGCAGTGTCTGGCTCGACGCTATTTTTAGATTCGTCCCTCCCACCTGCTCCCGCTTCCGCCTGGGCAAGCCGCGCGGTAAGGTTGCGCAGTGCATGTCTCTGTTGCGTTATCAGTGACGTCATATGACGTATCGGACTGTGATTGGCCATGCATCCCTACCTCCCTCCGCTGCTAGCTGTAATTGTCTTAAAGTATTATGACGTGTCCACCCGGGGAGGGAGGGAGGGAGGGAGGAAAGACGATGCTTGACCTAGCCGCGCCAGTTTCATCCCTCCAGGCCACACCGTGTATACGTGCATCCATTGCTCTGTGAAATGGCTTCCGCCGGACCACCGCCACCAGAGAGAAACCTTTCCTTACCTGGACCCAGCCGCCCTAAGCCAAAGAAAATACGCCGTTCCCTAAGCTACGAAGTGAAATACCAGATAATTCAAGATTTGGAGAAAGGAACACGTCAAGCTGATCTTGCGCGCCAGCATGGAGTCAACGAATCTACGATTCGTACTATTAAGAAGGATGTAGCCAAGATCAAAGAGCACATGAGAATCACAAAGTCTGCAGGTGCCTCAATGATCAAGTATTGCCAGAACAAGGTGCTGCTAAAGGTGGAAAATTTGCTGGCGAGTTATTTGATTCGTCAGGCGCGACGCAACATGGCGGTGGACACGCGATCTGTTCAAGAGTACGCACGTGAACTGTACGCAGCAGTGTCACGTAAGATGGGAATTGCAGAGCCCAAACCCTTCAATGCTTCCTCTGGTTGGCTGCATAGGTTTAAGAGGAGGAACAATATCATCAACATTGGTGGTGAAGAAGCGAGTGCTGACCGTGTGGCGGCAAGAGATTTTCCTCCGTTCATGCGTGAGGTTATGGAGGAAGGGCAGTTCACTGACGACCAGGTGTTCAACATGGACGAATCCGGCCTTTTTTGGAAAAAGCTGCCTACCAAGACCTTTGTTGTCCAGTCTGCCAGCAAGGTTCGGGGTCGGAAGTTGCAGAAGGAGCGCTTCACTGTCCTCTTTACCACCAATGCCTCCGGCACCAGTAAACCAAAGTTATCGGTGATTCACACAGCCCGCAAGCCGCACGCCTACAAGAACGTGGACATGAGCAAGATTAATGTCCACTGGCTGACCGCACACAAGGCGTGGATGTTCTCTACTCTGTCACTCTCCTGGTTTGATGACTGTTTCATTCCCGACGTGAAGAAATTCTGCGAGCAAAAAAATGTTCCATTCAAGAATTTGTTGCTCCTTGACAACGCACCAGGACACTCGCCCCTACTTATGGATCGTCACCCCAACGTAAAAGTGGTCTTCCTTCCTCCCAACACTACGTCATTAATCCAGCCCATGGACCAGGAGTTGATCTGCAATGTTAAAGCTGCATACTCGGCAAAGAAATTCAAGCTCCTGAACGACTGTACCAACACCAAGGAAGAATTGCGTAAGCTGGGTGACACCGACAGCGAGAGCAAAAGCGACGAGGACAAGGAACAAGAGGTGGTGACTCAAGAAGTTCTCGTCAAACAGTTTTGGAAGAAATTTAACGTCAAACAAGCTGTAGACTTCTTGGTGGAGGCATGGGATCAGCTGTCTATAGCTACGATTCGTCACGCATGGAGGCATGTGTTGCATGGCATACCAGGTGAGAGGCGAAGTCAACCTGTGACTGGTGAGGTTCAGTCTGTGACAGTGGCATTGGACCTTGCAAGAGAAGCTGTGCACAGTATTACAACTGAAGGCTTCTCCAAGACCACCAACGAAAACAACCTGGAGGTGATGAGAGATCCTGAAATGACTGCAGACGAGATGTTGGAAGATGATCACGTCAGTGAAGAGGAAGGTGGTGCGTCAATCTCAGAAGAACACAAGTTAAAGCATAGTAATATTAAGGGTGCCATCGAGTGTGCAGAGAAATTGAAGCTCTTCCTTTCCAACGACCATGACGATGACCGCTATGAAGTCTTCCATACCAGGCTGGTGCAGGCTATGGAGCAGTACATCAAGGTGTATCAAGACAACATCAACACTAGCCGTCAAAAAAGCATTACTGAGTTCTTCGCCCGCAACCCACCACAGCCAGCCAGAGCCAGTGATAGTGACAGTGAAAGTAACTTTGAGGGATTTGTCAGGGAAGCCCTGACAACTATAACTGATAGTGATGCACCTAGTAATGGCGATTCACCTGAGGGCCAGTAATCTGCCCTCTGCCTCGGAACCAGCCTCCATCCCCGTATGCCGACCCATCTCTTCTACTAACGTAAGTGTTACACCCAACCTTTAGTTTTCCTTACCTAACCTATATTTTTCCTAATTTAACCTTTATTTTTCCTAACCTAACCTCTTCTATATTAATTGTGTGTGCATACCATCATAAAGTTAAGATAATATTTTTACTACAACATAGTTGTGCGTCGTCAAAAAGTGGAGTTTGGGGGTCGGGCCAGTCTCTATTGGAATTAATCCCATATGTTCTGTTGTTCACTTTACGCGGATTTCACTTTCCGCGGTACCCTGTGGGTTCAATTGACCGCGTAAATCAGGGTACTACTGTATACAATATTGTACAGGTAAAGGAAATTACTGTCTCTAGAACGAATGGCTCCCTGACCTTGCCGCAAAAATGCCAGCAACTTTAAAACTACACTTAGATATTCTTGGGTACATCCAGAATGTCATCTGTTAATAATAGAGGACTGCAAAATAAAAATCTGTGAATTATACGGCCGTACTGTACAGTATTAGTTTGGCGATTTTGTCCTGGACAGAGTTTCATACACGAGGAGCACATGTCACACCCACAAGCATTTGCTAACAACCAGAGACTGATGACAGTGCAAATAAGATAAGTCAGCTAAACAAACCTTACCTAACCTAACATACATATCACAGGATGGAAGTGCATTATTTGGTAATACAGCACTGTAATTTAGTTTCAAACATCACAGGAATCTTAGGAATGTTATCTTTGCACTCAATAGTTAGACAATTTTAAGATACTTTTCTTCTTTGACATTTCCCTCACAAACGAATTGTATTTGCCTGGGGGATCTAGGGTGACGGAACTCCCTGGTTAGGAGGTTAGGTTAGGCATTAGGTCATTTGAGTGGGAAACATTATAAAATAAAAGTGTCTTAGAATAGTCCAAACAATTGATGGCAAAGATAAAATTTCTAAGATTCCTGTGCTGTCTGAGAGTAAAAGTGTACCAGTTATTTTAGGTTAGGTATGCTGGTTAAGTGTTATGAGAAGTTTGCTGGGAAGCATTTGGTTGATTGGCATTAGGATGATTTGCTGGCAAGTGCATCACCATTTTAACTGAAAACATGGTGTCCATCAACTGTATTTATCCTAAACAAAATCTAGAGAAAAACAAAATTAGAAAAGTTGCAATTCCTCCCACTTCTTATAATATTCAAGAGGTAAGAAGCAAATTTTCTTCCATGGAATTTTTTCCTAGAGTGACTCCTCCTAAGAGGACAATGTTGCAAATTATTACCAGTCATGGTACAGTAGCTAAAACAACTATCTGTGCATACTTTGTGGGAAACAATATGAGACCATGGGCGATAAATTTTGGTATATGAGGGCTGTCACTCGTCACACGTAAAATTTCGTAGCATATCGACCCCCACCTGCACAGATAGTTGTTTTAGCTACTGTACATACTGCATATACTGTATTTGGTAGCCAATACAGTAGTACCCCGATTTACGCGGTCAATTGAACCCACAGGGTACCGCGTAAAGTGAAAACAGTGTAAAGTGAACAACAGAACATATGGGAATAATTCCAATAGAGACTGGCCCGACCCCCAAACTCCACTTTTTGACGACACACAACTATGTTGTAGTAAAATTATCATCTTAACTTTATGATGGTATGCACACACAATTAATAATTAAGAGAAATATCAATAATATTAGTTTTTTTAACACTTACATTAGTAGAAAAGATGGCTGGGCACACAGGGATGGGGGTTGGTTCCGAGGCAGAGGGCAGATTATTGGCCCTCACCTGTATCACTTGTATCAATTGTATCACTATCCACCACATAGGCTTGCAGGGCCTCTATGTCAAACCCCTCAAAGTCCATATAAGTCCATATCCTCACTATCACTGACTTAGGCCGGCTGTGGTGGGTGGCGGGTGAAGAACTTGGTAATGTTTTGATGACTGGGCGACCTTGTGCGCATCCTGCCCGCGCCGCTTCCCGCGTATATGAGTAGATGCACCGCGGAAAGTGAAAGTTCGGTTCTGGCGAGGCACCAGGTAAATGAGAAATCGCGGAAAGTGAAACCGCGTAAAGCGGGGTAATACTGTAGTTATTTGTCAGGTCACAGATCGTTACTTCCATAAATTGTCCAGCATTCACTTTGATCGGTCAAGGCTGATAAACATCTATCCATAACTCTGGCACATGATAGACAGCTATTTTGGGGGCTCCCAACTGAGTTTGGCTATACAGTACACCACACCCTTTCACAAAACCACTCCAAACCCAACAATTGGTCTGGAGTCTCTCTCATATTAAATAATAAACGGAGACCACTCACATGTTTCCATAACAAATTTCACTTCCTCAACAGACTTAAAACATCACATATACACAATATTTTCCATTCACAACCACCATTATTGTAAGTGATCAAATTCAGTACAGTATTCTTGAAACCACAAAGATGTCATCCTTCAACCTCTTACACTCAAGAGCAAATGATGGATAAATAGCAGAGGCAAATACTGTAAAGGTCTGTGAGGAGACAAATAACCACTGGGAAAAACATTATTCTCTATTCCTGCTAAAATCTCACATGGCTCAGTGTTGGCTTTATTTCCTCTTACTGAAGCAAGTAATAGCACACAAGGCCACAGTAGCTCAGGTAGGAATACTGTACAGTGATAACTGTCACTGAATATTGTTACGAACCACGCCATCAATTGTCATGATCTACCTACCCAGCACTACGAACCACGCCATCTATTGTCCTGATCTACCTACCCAGCACCACGAGCAACGCCATCTAGGGACGAAACCCGAGTATGACTAGTCTTAGTTACCACTCCGGGGTTTCCCTTCTCCATATCCTGGTTGTTGCGTCACCTCCTCCAAGTCTTTCTCATCAGCTCCAGATCGAGGAGAGTTCAGTTCACTCTAGGAAGTGACCACACTAGGATCACCTATTCTGGAAACCTACGGCACAGTGATTACCTACCGTCTTCTACAATACTCAGCCTTACTCGTCAAGCCTGATCTCACACTGCATTGAGTATTTGTAATCTTATATAACCTCCCCACCGGGACTTAAATTATTGGTCTGGATGTTGTATAACAAATTTCACTGACTTATCACATATACACAATATTTTCCATTCACAACCACCATTATTGTAAGTGATCAAATTCAGTACAGTATTCTTGAAACCACAAAGATGTCATCCTTCAACCTCTTACACTCAAGAGCAAATGATGGATAAATAGCAGAGGCAAATACTGTAAAGGTCTGTGAGGAGACAAATAACCACTGGGAAAAACATTATTCTCTATTCCTGCTAAAATCTCACATGGCTCAGTGTTGGCTTTATTTCCTCTTACTGAAGCAAGTAATAGCACACAAGGCCACAGTAGCTCAGGTAGGAATACTGTACAGTGATAACTGTCACTGAATATTGTTACGAACCACGCCATCAATTGTCATGATCTACCTACCCAGCACTACGAACCACGCCATCTATTGTCCTGATCTACCTACCCAGCACCACGAGCAACGCCATCTAGGGACGAAACCCGAGTATGACTAGTCTTAGTTACCACTCCGGGGTTTCCCTTCTCCATATCCTGGTTGTTGCGTCACCTCCTCCAAGTCTTTCTCATCAGCTCCAGATCGAGGAGAGTTCAGTTCACTCTAGGAAGTGACCACACTAGGATCACCTATTCTGGAAACCTACGGCACAGTGATTACCTACCGTCTTCTACAATACTCAGCCTTACTCGTCAGCCATCTCAGCACTGCACTTGAGTATTTTGTAATCTTATATTGCCTCCCCACCTCCACCTTGCTTCAAATTATTGTATGTTGTATAAATATGTATATACTGTTAAGCCAATGTTGCGTATGTTTAGGTTAAGTATGGTTAAGGGTAATTTATAAGAAGCTGAATACTTTGTTAAGGAATTTATGGTACTTTATTATACACAACAAAAACTCGCATCCTTTGTCTACCCTTTTATAGTCCGATTGTCTTTGTTTTTTTTTTGTTGTTGCCTGTTGGGATCTGGGTAGACTTTTAACTATATTCTAAATCCCCAACTTGTAACAATATGCATTACAGTTGCCATGTGATAGTGTTGCCAGTTTTCATTTTATATGGTGGATACAGATACGACAGCCGTACACCAAAAATCACACTGGATATAGCTAGGTATGGCAGCCATATTGACATACTGTGTTGTCAATGGTTAGGTTACGTTATGAAGACGGTTAGGTTTGGTTAGTTTAGGTTAGATTAATTAGAAAGAAGGCCATCTTAGAAACTATCATCGTATAGTCTGCCCACCACGCATGTACATTAGACTGCCGTACCAATAGATGCGTCACATATAGTTGCCGTACCTGTATCCTGTATCTTGATTTTAGCACATTTTACCTGACGAATAGTTCTTGAAATATCCTGTAGCTGGTGCAGTGTTGGCAATGGCATACAGGGAAATGAACTCCATAGTTAATATAGAGTATTTTGTTAAGAATAATATCTGGCAGCGGATATTTTGCTGTGACTAAGTTCCTATTAATGCTATTTTATTGTGAGTGCGCTCTGGTTGGCTGACCGTCCATTACCAGCAAACAATGCAAGAATTATATTTGACTGTGACTGGTGGCACTTGCCATTTATTTCGCCTCGAGTCGATCGTTGTGTAGCTACAAACAGACCTAACCATACTTCTGTTGTGCATGGAAACCACTAACAAAAATAGAGGTAACAATTTGTTTTAGGTCAAACATGAAATTTCATATTTCTATTTATATAGGGAGAAAATTTTTTTTATGTTTTGGGTGCAATTTTATATTTTTTGAGTATTTTAACCAATAAGACCTCCCCAATTACCAATAATATATATTAGTTGTTCAAAGTGGGCTGTAGAGGGAAAATGTGGAGGAAAACACTAAAAAGAACACCCAACAAGCCTTTTAAAACCTTACTCAACTTGTAAAAAGGTTCAAATACGGTAATGTCTGAGAACACCACTACCACCAGAAAGAATTTTTCGATTTTGTTCATTTATTCCACAGATGTTATAAATGAGGTGACACTTACTAGAACTTGACCTAACCAACCAAAGAGACCTACCTAACCTTACCTAACTTCTTAGCCAGGGACAGACCCCCCCACCAAAATAAACAGAAAATACTTAGCCAATCGGAGTGCAATCACCGTAAAAAAGAGTGAGTAGGAACTTAGCCGCTCAAGGCAAAATATCTAATCAAAAAAATGGAAACTTCTGGCACTTTCCTCTCCTTGATTTTCTGCCCGTCACCTTCACTGCCAGCCCGACCTGTAGTGATGCGTAGGTAGTTATTTTGGTCAATTTATGATAGTAATCAGATTTTGATCTTCCCATAAAATATAAATTTTTCCTATGGTTCTTGTTGTGATTCAAACGGATCTGACCTTCACTGGAGCAGGTTCAGATACATTCAGAGAGCCAGTGCATGCCCAGTACTTGCCAACAGTGTGTAACAGAGACGTGACCGATCAGTAGCGAAGAGGATAATAGTACTGTATAAGTAAAATCCACCAACCTTTAAGTTCTAACTTACTACTCTTCAGCACAAACCAGAATTAAACTTTACAGAATAATCATATTCGGTAAATGTGCGTCCATTGGCTGTCCTCGGGTTTTGGTACGAGTTTAGGTTTTTTTAATTTTTCAGTGTGTTTTACTCAAATCTGACATTCAATTCATTTGCAAATTAGCAGTTTTAGCAAAAAATTAACATTTTAATTTTTAAGAAACTGTTAATTTGCACAAAAATGGAGGTCAAATTTGGTTTATTTTTTGTTATCCACCCATCACTTATACGATTTTTTTTCTTACCACTTAGATCTCATCGAGAAACGAAAGAATGTACTAGAATTTAGCGGCGCATTCCAAAAATAAATGAGATATTTGCGATTGACAACTAATTTTTCTCTCCCAATTTAATGTTACGGCGACACGTAATGCTGCTCTCGTTCGTACGGTAGTAAAAATAACACCAAACAAACCTTTGAAAACCTGACCTAATGTTGCCTAACTTGTAAAAATGTTAAGAATCACTGAAGAGTTTATAAATCCCTCCTCATCTGATCACCGAAAACAACACCATTACCTACTAACCACCGAAAACATGAATAAGGTAAAATTTTACCTTAGGATTTTTAAAGGTTAGGAAATGTTGTCAGGTTCTCTAAGGTTTGTTTGGTGTTATTTTTTGTATTTTACCCCACAATTTCCCTAGACTTTAAAGTCCTGTCCACTTGAAACAAGTACAGTAATATTGTTAGTAATCCTCCTACATTGTTGGGGTGGAAGGGGGTGGGGGGAGAAAAAAGAAGGGAAAAAAAATAAAAAAGTGATTTGCTCAAAGATAAATGTCAGAATCACACAAAACAGCAAGAAAACTAGCGATTTTTTTTTTCATGTGAAAACAGGTGATGGGTGGATAACGAAAAATAACCCAAATTTGAGTAAAACACACCCAAAAAAACTATTCTCATACCAAAGGAACCAACCTAACTTACAAGGAGGGAGCTGGAGAGCTAGTACCCAAGCAAATCATACCCATCAGAACACTTCCTTCAGCCTTCATAGGGTAGGACGTGTGTAGTCGGTGCTGCCCGCTGGCGCGGCCGTGGTCTCTTGACCACAGAGACAGCTGCCAGCCTGGTCTGTCGGGCCCTCCCCTTCCCCATCTCCTCCTTCCCATCTGGATTAATCAACATCCTTCACCAACGGTACAAAGACTGATGATCAACCCTCAAGTGATATACAAAAGTGACATTTCAACTCGAAAGAGAGAAATAACTGTTAAGAGTGACAATCGTGCTTGGCGGTCAATGTTGACCTGACTCTTGACATGACGCTCCCAGCCCGCGGTACACTGGCCACCACCAACACTAGATGAGAAGCCAAGAAACACTCCAAACTACACCAGGAGAGAAATGAGGACTCCCTACTCCACCCACGGTGGCCCGCGTAAAGTGAGAAATGCGTAAAGTGAACAACATAACATATGGGATTAATTGAAATAGAGACCGGGCCAACCCCCAAACTCCACTTTTTCAGACACAATACCTACGTTGTAGTAAAAATAACTTCTTAATTTTATGATGGTATGCACACACAATTAATAATTAAGAGAAATATCAATAATATTAGGTTTTTTAACACTTACATTAGTAGAAAAGATGGCTGGGCACTCGGGGATGGGGGGTTGGTTCCGAGGCAGAGGGCAGATTATTGGCCCTCACCTGTATCACTTGTATCAATTGTATCACTATCCACCACAGAGGCTTGCAGGGCCTCTTTGTCAAACCCCTCAAAGTCCATATAAGTCCATATCGTCACTATCACTGACTTGGGCCGGCTGTGGTGGGTGGCGGGTGAAGAAGTCGGTAATGTTTTGATGACTGGGCGACCTTGTGCGCACCCTGCTAGCGCCGCTCTCCGCGTAAAAGGGTACACACACCGCGGAAAGTGGGCATTCCGTGTTCGGCAGGGTACTGCGTAAACGTGGAAACGCGTAAAGTGGGACCACGTAAAGCGAGGGTTGACTGTACAGTGTTCTATTGTTTTTTATTTATTATTATACAGTACAGTATACTGTACAGTACAGTACAGGCATCCCCCGCGTTACGGAAGGGTTCCGTTCCCGGAAAATTGACCGTATCGCGAAATTCCGTAACGCGAAACCTATTTTCCCATTGACTTCCATTATAAAACTGGAGATGCGTTCCTAAGGAAATTTTTTGGCCCCAAAAAAGTAATTCAAGCACTTTTTTAAATGAAAATAAACATTTATAAACACATACAATACAGTACATTAAATAATTTATGATATACCTTCTTAAAACACCAATTTAGGGGTTAATATTGCATAATATTGCATTATACAGCTATGTGTATGTTTAATTGAGTTCCCTATCATCAGAGTCCGTTTTCTCTCACTTCAGCACTCCTGAGTCGTTCGTTTTCTCTTAAACTTAGAGTACACCAGATACTTTGTTATTTCTTAGTAGTGACACAGAATTTGATATTGCAACTGGGGTTGCAATTGTTGAGGCAACTTAGGTATGTCTGATTACAGTTCGAATATTCAAGATCCATTGTGAGTGATGTTTAAAGCTTCAACTGTCTTTATGGTTGGTAAAACTTGTCAAGTCTGTCAGTCTGGATGGCATGTGTGAGGCCTTGTGTTTGTTAAAATTTACCCCAATTTCCGTAAGGGCGGATTTACGGGCCATAACACGAAATTATTGGTCATAATTTACAAATTCCGTAACCCGGGCTTCCGTAACGCGGGGGATGCCTGTACTGTATTTAGTTTATATTTAATGTTTTGTTAATTCTATTACCGGTATACAGTACTTTGTATGTACTTTTTCTGTGAGTTGGAACCAATTACCCAATATCCCATTGAAATAATAGATTCAGTTAACAACTGACTCTGTGTAACCAATTGTGCTCGTTAATCGAGGAACCACAATGTAAATCCACAATGGAAATGTGGCCAAGGTTGATTTTAATATATGAACAGCATGAATATTGGGCGACACATAATCAAGTCGTTACATTACTCATACAGTGGGGTATGCTATAACGAATGGATTCTACTACAAGTATTCCTATAACGAATGGTTTTACCTATAAAATTGAGAATGCTATAACGAACAAAACTCCTACAACGATTTTTTTTTTTTTTTTTACCAATGTTTTTTTTTTATTACAAGTATTAATAATATTCTTTATTTCAGGGGTTTAGATGCATATTTATGCACTTTTTTACAATTTTTTCAATTTTATATTATATTTTTCAGTGTTAAGTGGTTGTATTTGGGGGCCTGGAACGGATTAATCCTATAACGAATGAATGCTATAACGAACAAGGTTCTAGAACCAATTATATTCGTTATAGCATACCCCAATGTACTGGTCTTGTTTCCGCGACAAAACGGGTAAAGCAGTGGTTACGAAATGGGTTAAATATAGGTAGTGGTGACGATATGGCCAGACCCCGTTTTTATGCATGTCTATATTTTGTTGACTTATGACCATTTTAAACGTTTACATCGCCCAGTTTATAAATTGAAATTGCCAAATCTATTAGCCTGAAATCAGTAAATTGCAATAAACTTATTCGAAACAATATGGTGTGAAACATGTACTTGTAGTGCAATGTTTGTGTGACGGAATAACATACTTATGTAATGACGGGTAGAAATTCGCCTTTTTTTTCAGGTAGCCAGCCGGACTAATAGAACCAAATAGTTACTAGCCCTTCCCAAAGTTTATTAGCCCTTCCAAAATTTTACGAGACATTAAAAAAACATTCAAATTTCAATAGTTGACATACTGTATACTGAGTAGGCCTACATAGAAACTTGTTTACTTTGACTCTCTATATAACTTAATAGCAAAACATAAATTATATTCAAATTGTAAACACTGGCGTGCACAATATATTATTATAAAATGAATAATCTGTTTTCTTGTTTACTTGTATCATTAGCTGAAATTTATAAAAAAAATTTAGATCCTCTTTAAAACACTACTGTACTGTTTATATATGTAACTGCAAGTAACTGAGGGCTTTCTTCTTCACTGGATTTGGTCAATAAGTTTCTGTATATGCTCCTCGTCCAATTCTTTGATATCGTCCAGCACTTCCTCAACACGGCAGGCCCCAGTTGTTAAAAATCTGTTGATGGCTTGCTCTGGATTGAAGTTGCTAACACATTCTGACTGCAACTGGACCACTTGGAGATTTGTCAAGTGGTCATCGGTGAGGCGATTGCACCAGTCTGTCTTGATGAGCTTGACCTGACTGAAGCCACGTTCAGCATCAGCAAAACTGGTTGTAATGGACAGCAGGTCAACTAAATGGAAAAGGAACCACACTTTTTTCTGTATGATTCATTTATTTGCTGCCAGGACAGTTTTAAAACAGGTGATATCTTACTCATTTTGTAGAGATAGCATTTGAGTACAGTCGATTCATCCTCCATCTTGGTTGGATCCACTTCTGCCTCTATGTTTTCTCAAGAAGAATGAGCCAGCTGTCCCACAGCGGTGTCTCCAAAACCTTCATTCCCTGTGTATTCTGCAGGCCACAGCTTGAAATCCAGAATCCATGAATTTTGCAGATGTTAATAAATCTTTTCTTTAAACTTGTAATCAGAGATGTCAGCATATCATGCCTTGCAACCATGAAGGCACTACAGTATTTCTATCACCCAGCTTCTCTCCTTGGAATATGGTAGTGTCACCTTCCAAAATCTTCCTGGGCTTGTTAAATATTTAATGAGTAAGTCAACTGAGACCTGAATTTCATTCATGCTGGCAAAAACATTTGTTTGTCTGTGTTGAAACTGCTGTGAAAGGCACCCAAGGTAATGCAAGATATCCAGGAGGAGGTGGATGTACTTGATTACATCAGCACTGGTTAGAAGCATTGGATAGTTCTTAGCTTTTCTGGATGAGCCCTTGTGGTATGCAGAGTCATTAGGGTTCTGTATGTGCTGCAGTTAAGTAAAATAGCCTTGTGACTCTCTTGTAAAGCTTGCAGCATATGAGAGAGCCACTTTGTACCACCCACACGTGTTGGAACCAAAAATGGTAGCCGACATATTTCACGAGCCCTCTTCAACATGCTCCTGTTGAGAGAACTATTTTCATAGATTAGGTATATTCCTAGCAACAGTAGGTCAGCCTTCTTGGCAAGTGGTACACCCTTCATTGCATCCTTGTAAGCCAGTTCAAGTTTATTTGCAGTGCAGTAAATACCTTCCAACTCTGGCCACTCTAAATCACTTCTCAACCAAGCTACCAAGCCAATTTTGCAACCTGTCATAACACTGGCCCCAACTGTACCACTACCAACAAGTTTCTTCCTCTAGGTGTCATCATAATATGAATCTAATACAGTATACTGTTGATTGTTTATATTGACACTGCTGCTTAACTTTTCTTCGTTTTTTGTTTTGTATTTTTTGCTTGGTGTTGGATTAACATTCTTCCACATATCAAATAATTCCCTTTGGCGACTCATGATGATTAATAATAATGTCTGTGTTAGTTAGACATCACGTCAGTACTGTATGGAGGTATTAATTGCACCGAGATCGCCGACTCCCTAGGAGCAGTAGGGCGCAACCAAGGTGGGAGCATTGACCAAGTACGCGGGTTCACGCTTACAACACACGTATGCTTTTGCAATGCTTTTTATAAACTGGGCACTAAGCCACTTCCTTATGGTAAAACAGACTGTCAAAAATATTAATTTTTGTTCAAAACTACTGGATAGCTCCTAGACACTGTGAATCTGACATGCTAGTCACCTGCCGGGCAATTAAAAAACAGTAAATTTCTAAGATCTACTCGCCCTTCTGATATTTTGAGTGTGTGAATTTCTACCCCTGAATGAGATGAAACCATTTTAAAGAGCTGCATTACATTTCCTTATTTCACTGCACTTTCGTACAAAATTTACATAAACTTTTTTGTAATCATAGATAAAGCTAAAATGCATGGTATATATACTAACAGGTATGGTTTCTTTCTTGAATTGGGTGTAAGTAATCTTGAGTAAGACTTATCTCATGTTTTGGTTACGAGTTGTCTGGGGTACGAGTTGTCTGGGGTACGAGTTGTCTGGGGTACGAGTTGTCTGGGGTACGAGTTGTCTGGGGTACGAGTTGTCTGGGGTACGAGTTGTCTGGGGTACGAGAGTTGTCTGGGGTACTTTGTCTGGGGTACGAGTTGTCTGGGGTACGAGTTGTCTGGGGTACGAGTTGTCTTGCGCTTGTGAGCGGTCCCACTAATTACCCAAATGAACCCAAATGTACCCGAATGTAGCCACAATAAAGTCAAATGATGGTCATACAAGCGTAAATCGGGCTGTGAATCACTTCTCGATTAGTATTTGGTGTCGAAGTCACAAAAAATTTACAAACTTAATTTAATCTGAGTTAGGTTAGGTTAGGTTCATGCACTCGATCTATTAACTCAGATTAAATTAAGTTTACCAATTTTTTGTGACTATGACACCAAATACTAATCGAGAAGTGATTCACAGCCCGATTTACGCTTGTATGACCATCATTTGACTTTATTGTGGCTACATTTGGGTTCATTTGGGTTCATTTGGGTAATTCCTCGCTCCCTCGGTACATGCAAGCGATCTATTAACTCAGATTAAATTAAGTTTTCCAATTATTTTTTTACTTTGTGACACCAAATACTAGTCGAGAAGTGATTGGCAGTCCGATTAATTCATGTAGGACCATCATTTGACTTCATTTCGGCTACCTTTGGGTACATTTGGGTAATTAGTCGGACCCCCTTGTGAGACCTCACTTGGCTTAAGCAGTTCAATTCGGGGGACCTAGCAATTTCCGCCAAAAATGAAAGTTAGATTCGTTTAAAACACGCCAAAATACACTGGAAAATATATTGGTCAACCCATAGGGACTCATGTCCTAAAGTAAAAATTTACCTCTTGGGTACGAGATGACCCTAACCCCAAGGAGGAGGTGGTAAGGGGGAGACAACTGACTCTTAAGTGAGGAATATAACCTCAGGTAAATATAAAGGGAACCTGCGGACAGCCAATGGAGATGGAGACAATTACTCAATAAGATAAAACCAAATATATAGTGAACCACAGCCGGCTCACTCATCAGCTGATTGCCGCCAGCAGACGATTCTCTTGTATTACATCCAAGGCTGTAATATAACGCTTCACTCCAGCTATAACACTTTGCTGGTAGGTTATAATAACTCCTCGTAACATACAAAGGTCTCGGAATAATAAAGATATCATTACCTGACTTATGTAAGATTGTGGTGAACGAAGCAGACCTGCAGCTTCACTTCTCACAGCAGACTCAAGAGGGTAGGGGGACCCGAAATAAACATGGCGGAAAACACTGTCGGTATGCGCACCATGTACAGTAGCTAGTATTTAGAAGGTGTTCATTTTGAACTGTGTCTTTTGCTTTGCTTTTATCCTTTTCACCATTAATCGGCTTGTTAGCCGCTTGGACGATCAGTCACGTCTCTTACTACTTTTCCTTTTCTTTTATCTTCTGTCGGTATGCGCACCATGTACAGTAGCTAGTATTTAGAAGATGTTCATTTTGAACTGTGGCTCGTTAGCCGCTTGGGCGATCGGTCACGTCTCTGTCACTCACTGTTGGCAGGTACTGGGCATGCACCGGCTCCTGAATGTACCTGAACCCGCTCCAGTGTTGATCAAGTCTTGTCTTCAAAGAGCTCAGACTCAGTGCCGTCACAACACTTTCTGGTAGATTGTTCCAAGAGTTTACAATCTTCACTCCGAAAAAGTTTGCCCTCACAGTTTTCTGGACTTGTGGCTTCTTCAATCTTGAGCTGTGACCCCTTGTGAGGCGAGCGTCCACCACCTCCAAGTAAGGACACTCGACTGAGTAGTGCCCCTTGAGATGCTTATACACCTCAATTAGGTCACCCCTTGCCCGTCTGTAGTATAAGCTAGGCAAGTTCAGGCGCTCCAATCTCTCAGTGTAGCTGAGGTGCCGAAGTGCAGGCACCAGTCTGGTGGCCCTCCTTTGAACATTTTCAACCAACTGACAGTCCCTAGCATATCTCGGGGACCAGACGGGGTGACAGTACTCCAGATGGGGAAGCACTTCACTCTTGAAGATCGTTACGAGAGATGGACCGTCTAGATATCTGAACGACCTTCTTATAAGACCCAATAATTTATTTGGCTGATTTACCTTCTCGCAATGACCCGAGAACTTAAGCTCATTGTCAACATACACACCTAGGTCCTTCTCACATTCAGTCTCAAATAGTGCAGTTTCTTCATCCCGTTGGGACATATGATACGCCTCCTTACCGTTGGTACGCCCCAGGTACATCCTCTTACACTTCGTGACATTGAATCTCAGCAGCCATTTCTTCGACCATTCTTGGAGCCCATCAGTGCCGGATTTAGACCTGTGGAGGCCCATGGGCAGCCTCTTTGTGGAGGCCCCCCTCATTATAACTACCCAAGAGGGTGGGGTGGCGAATGAAGGGAGCCTAAACATCTGGGAGTTCCGGGGGGCGCTATAAGCCCCCCGGGAAAATTTTGAAATTTGAACACTTCTTTGGAGAATTTTGAAGCCATATGCAGTTATATTGAGGAAATTAGAACATATTGTAATATGTGGAGGCCCCCGGGCAGCTGCCCACTTTGCCCACTCCTGAATCCTGCCCTGGAGTCCATACAGGTCCTTCTGCAGCTCTTCACAGTCCGCTTGGTTCTTAATTTCCCTGAAATAACTTGGCGTCATCGGCAAAGATTTGTATGGAGGTGTGTCATGTCAGACATGTCATTTATGAAACAAACAAACAACAACGGGCCCAATACACTGCCCTGTGGTACCCCACTTGTAACAGGTACGGATGATGATTTCGCCCCATTAATCACCACATACTGCTTGCGGTCATGTAGAAAGTCTTCTATCCGCGCTAGGACATTTCCCCGAATTCCGTACCCTTCCAGTGTGATTTTCAGCCTTTCCTGGGGTACACTGTAGAAAGCCTTGGCAAAATCTAGGTAAATATTGTCGATATTACCACCCCGTTCCAGAATATGGGTCAAAATATCCAATACCTTGAGCAATTGTGTTAAGCAGGAGCGCCCCGGTATAAAACCGTGATGGCAATCCTTTTCAAGGTTGTTTCGTAGTAGATGTTCCATTGCGGCATCTCTGATAATACTCTCAAGTACTTTACATATTATGCTGGTCAGGCTCACCGGTCTATAGTTGTTTAGTTGTTCGTGGAGTGACGATCGCCCTTCTTGGAGATAGGACTCGCATACGCCACTTTCCATTCACTGGGGACCTTTTCTTCATCCAGGCATTTACAAAACAGGATCTTCAGGGCTCGGCAAGCACGTTGCACAACCCTCTTAGCACTCTAGGATACACCATGTCAGGGCCGGGACTCTTATGGACCTATAGCCTGGGCAGTTTATACCGAATACCCTCTTCTGTGAACAAAATGTGGGTCAGTGCTGTATCGGACCGTCTTTCCTCAAAAGCAGGAAGGTTAATTGCATCCTTTCTTGTGAACACCGAGGAAAAGAAGCTGTTCAATGCCTCAGCGAGTGTGAGCTCTTTCAAGACAAGACTTGACAAACACTGGAGCGGGTTCAGGTACATTCAGGAGCCGGTGCATGCCCAGTATTTGCCAACAGTGCGTGACAAAGACGTGACCGATCGCCCAAGCGGCTAACAAGCCGATCAGTGGCGAAGAGGATAAAAGTAAAAAGCTTTATCCTGGTCAGAATCGGCGTAACTACCATCTTCAAGCCTCAGGTCTGATACTCCGACTCGCGTTTTTAATTTCGACTTTGCATAGCGGTAAAACGCCTTTGGGTTTGACTTGACCTCGCTTGCAACCAGCCTCTGAAACTCCTTTTCGGCCCTTCTACACTCTATCTTTGCTTGGTTTCTGGCTCTTGCATACATTCTCCTGCCCTGCTCATCGTTTGACCCAACCCATTTCTTGAATTTCTGGGTTTTCTTCTTAACTCTGCCGACTGCCGCGTGGTTCATGTGTAGGGGGATCCCCTCGTATTCCTAGAGGCACTGGGTTTGGTCTTGGGTTTATATTTATCGATCAAATGGGTCACTTTACTAGTTATGATATTCAGCTTAGTGTCTGCATTCCTGTGCCTTAATGAGTCAGGCCGGTTGATACCTCTTATCTCTTCTCTGCTCCCGTTGTAATTTCCCTTGTAATATTTGCACCTTGGCCTGGCCTTATCCTGAGCTAGGTAACAGTTAAATCTGAATGACAACACTATATGGTGACTGGTGCCAACTGGGGCAAGGTGTTCCAGCTTGGCCACCATACCCTCCTCGTTTTTATGATGGTCAAGTGGCTTGGGTGTTTGCTCCCCTCTGTAATGTGTTGGGTCTCTCACATGTTGGAACAGAAAATTATATCTCACGAGTTTCTACAAAAAGGCTAGCAGGGTTATTCAAGTCATTTGGGGTAAACTCGTTTCTCCAGTCGATGTCGCCATAGTTAAAGTCCTCCATGATAAGGAGGTGGCTAGGGTTGAGCATTGCCGCGTTGTCTATTAATTCTCTTAAGTTCCTTTGATTTAGTGAATTGGGGATCTGTAGATACACCCGACAATAAGTAAGTCGCCTCCCTTTTATTTAATTTTACACCACTCGGACTCTTCAAAAACATCCTCTCCCTGTACCCTCGCCTGGCTGGCTCTAAGGTCTTGCCTAGCATAGATAACCACACTCCCCTTCAGCCTTTCCTGGGGTACACTGTCGAAAGCCTTGGCAAAATCTAGATAAATATTGTCGATATTACCACCCCGTTCCTATCAGTCAATCAGTCTTCTTCTTCTTCTTCTTCTTCTTCTTATTATTGTTATTATTATTATTATTATTACCTAATGTTTTCTGGTGATTTTGGTAATTTTACTCATCTGCTTAATTATTCCACAAACACTGACATTAATTACCGGTATTTGATTTAGGCTCGGTTACCGGTGTTTGCGGAATATTAACTCAAATAAAAAAATACGACATACATATTGTAATTGATAGGCCTGAAAAATTAAAATAAATTAAAACAGAAAACAAATTAGTGTAGGTTTCATATAATATATGTAGATGAAGGACGGTGAAGGTGACTGGCATTATTTACCAGTTAGAGCTGAGGTAAACAGTCACCGTGTGTTGTGAAGCCGCAGTCTCATCTTTATTTCTTATTACTACATAAGTAATGGCGCTGGAGGCTCTACACCGCGTTAATAGATACACTGGAAGGAGAGAAGGACTGGAAGAAGAGAGTAACATACCAGATATTGGAAACTTAAAGAATCAACATCAACTGTGTGTGCCAGCGCTGCCTAAGGTCTGTCTCCTGTTGGATGAATATTGTTGGAAAAAGATAATAAAATTATATATATATGGTGAATTTGCACTGTCACCCCCCACTCTGTTAGAAAGTCAAAAATATATTTTTCGAGTGTATTTGTGTTTAGACAGAATATGACCTTCATTTCTGGTGGAAATTAGCCGTTTTTTTTTATCGAATTTTTTTCGTTGGACGTTTTCCGAAAAAAAATCATGGCAAAATGCACCAAAAAACACTAGAAAAACAAAAACCAAACCTTACCTACCCTACCCTAACCTAACTGACTCTCACCATATGATGGAATCACCTATTTCTTACCTTATTGGGCTGGTTCTTGCTCGTCGTTGGATTCTGAGACTCTTACCCAACGCCACATATGGTTGTTCCTTGTGATATTAACATTCAGTCCTGCTCTTAGTACACTTTACTGAGGTTGGAAGAACACCATGCAATCGAAAAAATGCTATAGTTTCTTCGTTTTTTTCCCCAAAACTCGCAATCAGCTCCATATAATTGAAGTGACACCCATCGCGGACTTCCATGGTCGGAATTTAACTTGAATTTCGAAATAAGAGAGACCCAAAATAAAACTCGAATTTGATTGGGCCAAATATACTGTGAATTAAACCCAAAATCATTTTAATTGGTTACAAAAACGCTTTTGATTGGCTGCGTGACGTGTACGGGAACGCATTGCACGACTAAGTACGAATACACAATTTGAGCAACAGCGTAGGGGCAACAGGTGCTTTGATTTTATTCGTTTTAAAATTCAATAACTTCCTTATCAATTTCTGATGGAAGTGTTATATAACAAAATGATCATAGAAAAATAGTTCTATCGTTTGAGTTTAGTGAATTTCCGGAATTCTGTGGTTGCTGTATACTGCAATATTACCTTTACTTTTATCTTCTTTGTGGTTAATATTTAGAAGTTGCCACCACCTATCTGAATATTGAGTCATATATGTAGAGAGAGAGAGAGAGAGAGAGAAATTTTTCTATAACGTTTCCATTGGAAATTTATAGTTTTCTAGACATCTTAACTTATAATATTTGGCCGACCAAACATTCTAAAAACTTAAGAAAAACTAAAAGACCTAACTTAACCTACCTAACCTCACCAAACCTACCTAGCCTAACCCTTAGTGCATAAGAAAGTTACCTTATTTAAGATATACAGGAGGATATAGTGATGTGACTTGAATCAGGAAGAGGTATCTTTGTCAGTGTCCGTCTCTTACCACAGTACCATGCAGGGCCATCTACCTGGTACCACTCTGAATTACATCTCAGACACTTTACAGATGAAACAAAAACACCGTGAGCCCTAAAAATGATATCGGTTGCTGATTCATTGTCCAAAATGCGCTGAATATTACGACAGCCAGCCCATGTACATCCATCTCACGCAGACGCCCTCTTCCAACTGCCCATGAATGCTGATATGCACACGAGTATTACGTTACATCAACACTCAAGCTGATTGGCCAAATATTATAAAATACAAATTAAATTAACTCAGAAACTATAAATTTCCAACGAAAACGTAATAGAATAAATTATTTATATTTTTTCTCTATCTCTCCACATATATGACTCAATATTCAGTTCGCTGGTGGCAACTTCTAAATATTAACCCTATTCGCCACTGATCGGCTCTTTAGCCGCTTGGGCAGTCGGTCACGTGTCTGTTACTCACAGTTGGTAAGTACTGTACTGGGCAGTGGGCATGCACTGGTTCCTCAATATATCGGAACCTGCTCCAGTGTTGGTCAAGTCTGTCCTTGAATGAGCTCATAGTCGGAATTTACAATTCTTACTCCGAAAAGTTACCCCTCACAGTTTTTTTTAGTTTTTCTTTATCTACAATCAAATCACTTGTAGTGGGCAGGACATGAAGGATGAGGGAAATTGTGGAGTAAAGCAATGAAAACTGATCATATGACACAAATGATCTCTACGTTCTTTGTACGTGAAAAAATTAATTATTTACCGTAAATACTCCTCCGAAAAATCTGCCGAGTCACCGCACGTTATCTGTATGTTGACAACCATCCCACTTGGTCCAAGTGTACTCTCACGTCCACAAAAAAATTAAAATTACACTGTGACGTTTCAATAAAGTTGCTTTCATTGGTAATATATATCAAAATAAGTACAGTACCTCCTGTTTAATATGGTGGGTCTGCCCCCTGGCTCAGAAGCTTGGTTAGGTTAAGTAGGTTTCTTTGGTTGGTTAGGTCAGGTTCTGTTAGTTTCTAGTAAATGTTACCTCTTTTAATATACTGTACTTACTATATTGGTAAGAACATATGGAAAAACAACAAAATTGAACAACTTGTGGTGGTAGCAGTGTTCTCATACATTACCATAATCTGTAGTGATCGTTCAGGGAAAAATACTTTAAGAATTAGGTTTGGTTAGCCCCCGAAGGCATTTATAATTGTAAGTTTTTTCTATCTGCTGTATGATCATAAATCACCTTTAGTGGACAAGCCATGAAAGATAAGGGGAATTACTGGGTAAAAAGCAGTGAAAAGTCTCTGTGTGCTTTGTACATAAAGAAATTAATTATTTACCCTAAATATTCTGCAGATAATTCTCCTGTGACACTACATGTTTACAAGTGCTGTTAGACTCGGGTCTTCCGCCGTGAGGTTTGTTACATTCGGAGACAACTTATTCACGTGTTCCCAGTTATATTACTAAAGTAAATCTACACAATCAAATGGTTCTTGTCACCAACACCTAGAGTTACATCATGATGACTAACAGAATTTCCCTGTGTTGTAATATGATTTTATATTTAATTTCAAAGTTACTGTGAGGGTCGTTAGTGCTATGCTACCCACCTTGTTAATCCCATTTGTTCATTACATTACATCTGAATTGACCAATTCAATCAAAGCGTGGTTCATATCAGTAGTAAATCAATGAATATGGTTCATGACCATACCTGAAAAATTAGATTATTCAATGTACGGTATTTTTTAAATTATTGAGGAAAAGGTGACTGTGAGGTTTGTTACAGGAAAACATGAGGATGCTACCATGCAATTGCCATTTGTTTTACAAAATTTTTAACTGGGAATAACTTATGAAACACATTGTAGCAGTATAAATATTGAATATCTGAGTACAGTAGTATTTTGGCACACAAACCTGACACATTTGTAGATCGATATTTTCAATTATGGCACAAAGACATTGTTATGTGTTGTTACTCCTGCAGTGGTAACGATACCTTGCACTGAACATGTAATGAACCTCACGGGTCTTTGTGGGATAGAAAAGTCCCAGAGAGAACATTCCAAGGTCACGTTATTATGGCGTCCACAGAGAATGGACGAGTGCAGGTCGAGACAACAGAGACCACGGGAGGACACTGACGGTCTCACACCTCCGGGCCAACCCGGCAGCAACTAAAACATATGTTACTCCCTTAACCCCATTCAGTCTCCTGCTATAAAAATCAATATAAATTTCTGTGAATGGTGATTACAGAACTTTAACCAACCAGTGTTAAGTAATTTGCATAATGGTATAAAAGTTTGTAATACATGTATTAAGGAGATACAGTAATTGTACTGTTGCAGCTCTGGGGTGTACAGTACAGTATTTTGGTCTGCTGTAGCTACTGCTGTGCTCGTATTACCCGGCCTAAAATGTTGTGATGAATTTACCACACAGAATTATTGTACAGCCAATCCAAGAAGTATCGAGACCCCAGAGTCAGATGAGATAGAAATTAAGCGATATTCTCAGATGCATTCATGTATGGCTTGGGTTGGTCTTTGCTTGATGTTTCATTCTTTCAGATGTCTTGGTTCTCATTACTCTTTGGATTGGCTGTACATGTAGCTATTATTACAGTGTTACTAATATTATATTTAATCCTTTATTTAATGGGCATAAAATCATGAGTGCCATTATTGACATTCACCAATACAGCATTGGGAACTTTCTCAGAGTATCAAATATTGCTACATTTTATAATTTATCATTCATAAAATGAACTAAACTAACCTTCCTAACAGATAATATAATAATGTTTTAGTGAAATTCAACTTTACGTGCCATGGTTTAGGTTAGGTTAAGAATTAAGGGTCAATCCCTTGTTTATAAAGTTAAGAATTTGAACGAACTGTGACATGATTTACTCAAGAGTTGTAAAAAGTACCGGGCTTTGTTACTTAAGTAAAAGTATTGTTACACTGGCAAAATGTTACTCAAGTAGAAGTAAAAGTATCCAAAGTTCAATGTACTCAAGTAGAAGTAAAAAAGTATCTCATTCATTAAGTACTCAAGTACTGAAAGTAAAAAGTAACAAAATTATTAAATTGTCTCAAATATTAAAATAACCCCACAGTAAATTATAAAAAAAACTAGTTAACTAAAGATAACAATAAAAAACACAGCATTACACATGTTTATTTGCAAATCTTTCTATTGAGATTAATCAATAACTGATTCTCAAAATTATTGCTGTCCAATCAGAATCTTTTAGACCTAAATGTAAGCCCAGCATGACCTACTGAAAGAGAAAATGTTCAGCCGGTTTTCTCCCTATAATCCATCAAGAGACGTGAACTGGCTGAAAATATATCTATATCCATCCAACACTATGATCACTTTCTTCCTTATCCACACAAGTATTGTCGATGTGGATTTAAGGTCCACAGACATACTGTAATGTTGTCTCTGCTCACATTAGGTTAAGATGCAGACCATCTGGCAAGTATCTGAGGCAGGGGATAAACCTCACTTCTCTTCCTGTAAACTCTGTAACTGTGCCAACGCAAACACCCACTGTCAGGGACCTCGTACCACAGGACTAGTCACTAACCACTATATGTCACCACCTACTTATTGGTAATATTTTAGATTTAATTCCCTTACACTACCCACACTTATCATATCAATATTATCTCCATATCACAAGTCATAGAGTGTCCTGCGAGACACTAGTGCAGTATGCCCGGATAATTCGCGGTCCTCTATTATTTGCGGATGACACCCTGGATGTACCCAAGAATGTCTAAGGGTAG